>NC_056731.1:1635524958-1635527458 GCF_019279795.1 Protopterus annectens | reverse complement strand
GTCATAACATTTTTAAATTCATTAAATGAAGGAGGAGTATCTGAAATCCAATTTCTGGTTATTATTTTTCTAGCCACTGCTAGAATAGACCATAATAAGGGAAGTTTAACTTTTTTAACACTTTTAGGAACAGGAGTGTTAAATAATATAAGTGATTTAGAAACAATGAAATTATCTGTGAAAAGGGCCTGCAAAAAATCATTGATTAACTTCCAATATTCCTTCAATTTTATACAGTCATAAAACATATGTGCCCAATCAGCATTTATTTCTACATTACATCTTTTACATAAGTTGTCTTTATTATTTATTTTATTCATCATTAAAGGTGTATAGAAAGATCTATGTAAAAATTTCCAAGTAAAAAGTCTCCAATTAATGGAAGAAGTAGTTTTATAAGCAGATTCCAATATATATTGTTTATCTTGTTATTTTGGTGATTCACCATTAATGGAAATGTAATAATTCCAATAGGTATCTGAACTGCAATGAGTTTCTTCTCTGATAATTTTATGTATGTGTGAAAGCTTACCTTTATCAGAAACTCTATGTTGTAAATTTAATATCAAGTAATCAATCAGAATTGCAACAGATTCTTTAACTGTTAAAGACATTAAATCAATTTTATTAATAAGATGTTGTCTAAAAGTCTGAATTTCTAACCAACATGTTTCTCTCAAGTCAAATTCTTGCTTTAAGAAGTCTAAATTTTTAACTTTATTATCAGACAGCAACTGATACCAATACTTTAAATCATTCTCAGTGACTAAAAGAGTTCTTTCAGAGGTGGTTGACAAAATAATACCTTATGTATACATTATAGGGAATATATGTTACATTTCTGCCTTCATAGGATGAAACAATTCAGGAAATCAGAGCAGTTGTTTGTTTCTTTTATGTCTAATCATAAGGGTCAAACAGGTTTGAAAATGACAATAGCACAGTGGATAACCAGTTGTATGTCCTTTGTTTATGAGAAAAATGGTCTGAAGTTGCCTATTCTTCCAAAAGCCTATCCAACAAGATCCATAGCGCTGTCAGTGGCTTTTTCTTCTAGAATTCCTATTGATGATATCTGTGCTACAGCTACTTGGTCCAAGTCTCATACCTTTGTGTCTCATTATAAGTTGGATATGGTTTCCAGGAGCAGAACATCCTTTGGCTCCTTGGCACTTCGCATATCCTTCCTTGAGGCCGCCCAAGAAATCATGTAGCTGGAGACTCTGACCCATCATTGAAGCAGAATGAGAGGGACAACCTCAGATTTTTTAGTTACGTACTTACCATAACTTGGTATCTGTGTTGTCCTCCTCTCATTCTGCTTCACCTTCCTGCACAACCATCCCCCTCCAAAAACACTTTGGTTCTAGATGATCTGGAAAAGTCTTTTTGGAACCTACATTCAAGGTTGAGCCTTTGGTTACTTTTCCTTCTGTCTTTTATCTATAAGGGACAGAAAACTCGATCTGAGGAGGTTGAGCTAGGGGCAGAGGATTGAGAGTAAGGGAGGAGCTTGTGCCTGGAAGCTGCAGTATGTAGAAGTTGTCCGGGTTGGATCAGAGGATTGGATCTGTAACTCATCAGTGGAGCAGAATGAGAAGAGGACAACACAGATACCTAGTTATGGTAAGTACATAACTAAAAATTCATTTATCAGTTTTTCCCAGTAAATTCCATCCCATTCTTGCATATTTTCTATACACCTGCTTGCAGTCATCCCTTTGGGCAAAATCTCATTTCTTCATTCATGTGCTGGCATAGTTCTTAGAATACTTTCTGCAAATTTATGAATATTATATTTTGTATAGTTGTTTTTTTTTTCTTAAGGATCCGCATACAAAATCCAGCTCTCCTTATTTCTCAAGCTTTCCTCGTTTCATCATCATCATCTCTTTCCTCATTGATCTATAACCTTCTGCTTGTATTATGTATATGAGGCTTAAATGTGTAGCTCTGAAGTATCCATTCAAATCAGGTAAACGTAAACAACCTTGTTTTTTTGGGGGGGAGGGTGAATCAATTTATCCCACTTAACTCTTGCCTTATTCCCCTCCCAAAGAAATTCCTTCAACTCTTTATCAGTTGTTGTCCACGTTTCCTCTGGTTGATAAAAATATGCCTGACCTGTATATAAAATGTGACTGTTTTCTGTATGCATTTTTAAGATAAACATTTGCTTTGAAAAAGTCCTACTGCTCAAGATGAAAGCAGTTATCAGTTAAATTTTAGCATAGTATACATACTCACACACACACACACACACACACACACACACACACACACACACACACACACACACACACACACACACACACACACACACACACACACACACACACACACACACACACACACACACACACACGTATATTTATATAAAACCTGTAGTACTGATTAAAGATAACAGTGGCATTACCTTTCTCCAAGTAAATGAACAAAGGTATCTAGGACAAATACTAAAGCCTTATAGGTTTATAGGTTCATAGGTAAGTACTAGGCT
>NC_056731.1:1635429958-1635519958 GCF_019279795.1 Protopterus annectens | reverse complement strand
GGCACAGGTGAGCTCAGCTCTGGCTTCTACCTCTGGCAAGCTGTCTTCTGGAGTGGAGGGGACCCCATCTAGAAAGCAGAGCTTGTAGGAGCTGGAGTCCTCTTCCGCTCAGGAGTGGTCAGCCTTTGGGGCTTTGGAGAGGGCTATAGCTGTCACCACATCTGGAAGGTCACCTGCCCCCTTGGATGCTCAATCTCATCAAGATACCCTGAGTTCTTCCTCTGACCAGGACATTTCACATGGATCGCAGGACCTCAGGTGCCAGGATACGCATCTGGGTACCCCTGCCTCCTCTGATACCTCCCCAGAATACCCCACAGAGGAGGTCCCTCAGAAGAAAGGAAGCATTTGGACTCCACTGAGGAGTCGGCCATGGAAGACACCGACCTCGATGAGGGAGAAGGATCACCACGGTCACCTCCTGAGGATGTTTCCTTTGTGGAAATTCTGGAACTCCTGAAACAGAGAGGCAGCTGGCAGTCCAGTAATCTTTCACCTGAGGAGTAGGTGTACCTGGCAGCCTTTGGTGCCCAATCATCTATCTCCTGGGTAACTCTGCCCACTGATGGGCTCATAGGTTTGATCTCTCGGCAGGTGTGGGAGCTCTTGGATTCCATCGAACCCATTCCCCAGAGACCGAATAAAATAATTACCATCCCATCTGACAAGGCCTTTTGGATGAAGGGCATTGCAGTAGATGCCATGGTCATGATGGTGGTGACCAAGAAGGAACTTTCAGAGGAGACTTCAACTATTCATCCTCCTAATAAGGATTCCAGAATGATGGATACCTGCAAGTGTTTTCTTCAGTGACCTTTGCCTTGCGACCACTAATATTACCTTTCTCATTTCACCCAATTGTAAAGGTATCTGATCAAGGAGTTGTCAGAAACCCTTGAAGGAGCAGTAACTGAGGGAACACAAAAAAAGTTAGCGTCCCAGTTAGTGACCTTACATTTGATAGCTAACTCTTCCATGAGGCTCATCGCACATGCAGCTGAAGGAACGAGTAGAGCTGCAGGTTCTGTCATTTCTATGAGGACACATGCCCGGATGCACCTATGCAATTTTGTGGAGCCTTTTAAGTCTTCATTTGTCAATGCACAGTTTGACTGCACTTCACTTTTTGGTCCCAAAGTCAAAGATACGCTATCCAGGTGTGAAAAAGATGGTAAGACACTTTCTGCCCTGGGCATAAATTTTTCAGCTCCTCAGATACCTTATCCTAAAGGTCAGAGAAGCAGTGGAAAAATGTGGTTCAAAAAATCTCAGGGGCCTTAGCAAGACACACATGAAGAACTTTTCCCCAGAGGCAGGGAGAGGGGGGGGGACAATAATGGAAGATGCTGCCCTCACAGCAGAAGAGGCCTGCAGAACCAAGGGTCCCAGGAATCTTTCTTTGAGAAACCTTTTCAGTGTTCCTGAAAGGAGGCCCCAGTGTACACCTCTGTAGGCAATCAGGGTGGACTATCTCTGCACCAGAGACCCTGGCTAAAGATAACTTCAGATATGTGGGTCCAGAGGATAATATCCTTGGTTACCAAATGTCCTTCTCCCAACCCCCCAATGGAAAAATCCCAGATGTTCTACCCAGTCAAAGGGATCAAGCAGTCATTCATATTCAAAAAATGCTGAAAAAAAGAATCATTCAAGAGGTCCCCTGAGACCAGAGAGGATTTGGAACTTACTCAAGGTTCTTTTTGGTTCCAAAAAAGACAGGGGACTGGAGACCAATTCTGGATCTGAGCAAATTAAACAAGTTAGTTTGACTTTGCAAGTTCCAAATGGTCATGTTGCAGTCCATACTTTCTTTCCTGGAACAGAACAATTGGATGTGCTCAGTAGATCTTCAGGATGCATACTACCACATAAAAATGGACAGGTGTTCCAGAAGATACCTATGCTTCTGACTGGGAGCCAGTCATTACCAATTCAGAGCACTGCCCTTTGACCTCACTACCGCCCCTTGAGTGTTCACCAAATGCATGGCAGTGACTGTGGCTCACCTGACATGACAAGGATTCTGGGTGTTTCCTTATTTAGACTACTGGCTTAAATCCACCCTAACCAGGCATCTACTTATCCATGCAAGAGACTCTCTTATTCATATCTGTGCAGAACTGGATATAACCATAAATTACCAACAAATCACTAAACTAGGTATAAGTCCCTATATCACAAGATGGGCTGCCAACTGCCTCACTGACAGAACCCACACTGTGAAAGTAGCTGACTGCAAATCTGACTTGAGACTAGTGACAAGTGGAGTACCACAGGGTTCAGTCCTGGGTCCTCTCCTGTTTGGTATCTACTTTTCTGAAGTACAGGCTAACACAGAATGTCTTTGGCTAATGAAGTTTGCAGATGACTGCAAACTAGGAGTCATAATTGAAACTTCTAAGGATGTGGACATCCTACAAAAGGGCCTCACTTAGACAGATGCCTGGTGTCAAAGCCATGGCCTCAAGCTCAATACTAAAAAGTGCATTGTCATCCCTTTTGGTAAAAACTCTGTGCCCATGAGCTACCACATAGGTGGAAGTCTCCTTAACACCGAAAGTGTGATAAGAGGCCTTGGGACACAGGTGGACAGTAGTCTCTCCTTTGATAATCACATCGCCACAGTAGTCAGGAAATCCTTCTACATGGCACACCTCATCACAACAGGTTTCTCATCCAGGAAAAAAGAGGTCATTGTTCCCCTCTACTCATCACTCATTAGACCCATTATAGAGTACAATGCCCCTTTTGGTATGTATCTCACAAGACATCTACAGCAACTGAAAAGGCCGCAGAAATACCTCACAAAAAGGATTACCGGTCTCAAAACGATGCGCTACGCAGACTGTCTCAAAAAACTCCAGCTTTACTCCATCGCATATCACCTACTCAGAGGCGATCTCTGCCTAACATACAAAGCTATGTCAAACTCAGAGCTGTTGGACATGCTCCACTTAAATCCCAATCCCTCTGAGCTACACGTTGTAGGGAGCTAAACCTTGTCACCACAATAAACAGAACTTGCTGGAGAGATAGATTCCTGTCCCAGAGACTTCCCATACTCTGGAACAAACTACCTATCTATATCAAACAACGGTCCTCATTAACACTCTTCAAGAAAAATCTTGATGATTGGATGGGAAATAGGAAATTCACCCCGTGGATCACCTCTGTGGCTCTGCTCGACAGGGGCACAGGAAAATAATTTTCTTAGATGGTGAAAGCCAGGGTACCTTTTTGGATAGGCTTGTATAGGCTCTAGGGCCAATAACCTAGTACCTGCCTATGAACCTATGACCCTTCTCAAACACTAGAGTTCATAGGAGCACTACTGGACACTACTCAGATGATTTCAAAACCTTCCCCATCCAGAGTATTAACAATCAGGCAACAAAAGCACGGATTAATCCAAAACAAGAAGGTAGCGCACATCATGTTCTACAGGCTTTAGGATCAATGACTATGGCAATAGTGTTAGTTCCATTAGCCAGATTTCACACAAGAATACTTCAATGGCTTCTAGCTGCACAATGGTCAATTATCCATCAACCGATGTCTCACCAAATTCTCATAACAGATACATGCAAAAGAATCCTCTCATGGTGGATTCATTCGGAACCTTTGATGCAAGGTCAACCCTTTCTTCCCCCTCAACCACAGGCCACAGCGACCACCAATGCTTCCCAGATGGGGAGACATTATCTGTGGAAAACAGTCCAAGGAACGTGGTCTACAGACAAGGCCAAGCTACACACAAACATCCTGGAGATGAGGGTACTGTTTCTAGCGTTGCAGGCATTTCAGCCTGTTATTCCTCTGGGAATGGTGGCGATTCAATTAGACAAGATACCAGTGGTCTGGTCTACAAACAAACAAGGAGGAATCAGATCATACCCTCTCTATCGAGAAGCACTTAGAGTGTGGCAATGGGCAGTCTCATCCAACCGCTTTCTAGTTGCAATGCACATTCTGTGAAAGTCCAAAGAGACAGCAGACAAGTTGAGCAGATCCATTCTTATGCCTCATGAATGGCCCCTCAGCCAGATGGTAGCGGAGGACATTTTCTGCAAATGGGGCCCCCTTGTTGTGATCTCTTTGTTTCCCCCTAAATAACAAATGCAGCAGCTACTTCACCCATTTCCCCCATTGGAGAAGTCCCAGAGGGATGCTGTCATACATGATTGGCCTCCTGGTCTGTTATATGCCCTTCCCCCATCCCCTTGATTCCCAAATTCCTTCACAAAGCCCACAGGTTGAATAGAACAGTAATCCTCATTGCCCAGTATTGACCTCGACAGTTCTGTTTTCCATTCCTCTGGCCTTGTCTACAGAAGGAACCCTGGATTCTGGATACCTTTCCAGAACTCCTGTCACATCCAGGAAATGTTTCATTCCAGTCTTCACAACCTTAAACTAATGGCTTTTGCCAGACAATCCATGCTCTCCTCACTGGTCCATCATATTTTGATGTCTTCTCATAAGTTATCCACTCAAATACTTTATCTGAATAAATGGAAGAGATTTGTAATTTGGGCTCAACAACAAAATGTAGAGCCTCTCACAGCTCCTATTCAGTCTGTTCAGGAATTTTTAGTCAACCTTTTTGATAATGGAGTGGCTGCTTCTACAATTAAGGTGCAGTTGGCAGCCATTTCAAATTTTCATATTGGGATAGATAACTTGTCTGTTATTTCCCACAAACTTTGCAAAGCCTTCTTAAAAGGGACTCTATTATTAAGACTTCCTCACAAAGAACCCTCTCCTCCATGGGACCTAAACTTGGTGCTACGTCTTATTGTTCAGCCCCCATTTGAACCTGCAACGACTTGTGATATAAAGTTTCTACCTCAGAAACTATCTTTTGGTGGCTATTACAACTGTAAGATGAATATCAGAAATTCATGCTCTATCTTCCCAGTCCCAGTATCTGATTTTTCATAAAGACAGAGTCTCGTTGTGCACCAGCCCCTCTTTTCTGCCCAAAGTTGTTTCACAAACAAATATTAATCAGGCCATACATTTCTTTTCCAACCTCAGCAACAAAGGAGAACAGATTCTACATCTGCTGGATGTCCAAAGACAATTGCATTTCTATTTGCATAGGACTAAAGATTTTTGGAAAGCAAGTCAATTGATTATTGCCTTTGCAGGCCCCAGAAAAGGCCTACCAGTATCTAAAGTTACCTTAGCAAAATGGCTTTCTGATTGCATTTCTTTCATTTGCACCACAAGAGGTATAGATCTTTATAAACCTATTCAAACTCACTCAACCAGGGCCATGACCACCTCTGCAGTATTCCAGTCTAATGCCTTCATGGATGAGATTTGTGCAGCAGCCACATGGGCCAGTCATTATACTTTTATCACTCATTACAAGTTGGATTTGGTCTAGAGGGGAAGAGCCTCCTTTGGATTTGGTCTAGAGGGGAAGAGCCTCCTTTGGTTTGATGGTTCTGAGAAACATCCTCCCATGAGTCCTTCCGGGGTGAAGATAGCTGGGAACTTGGTCCCATATGTAAGGATGAGATGAGAAATTGACAATATCAGATTAACAAGGGATTGTTGATTTTTTCATCTCTCCTCACATCACGTCCCTCCAACCCCCTTCCTGTAGGTTTTCTGGTTGAATGGGAAACAAAAATCTGGTAATTTTTTTTTATTATCTCCAGTGCTACAAAAGTGGTCTCCTTAAAAATCATTTTGACATTAAAGTTCAGTACTTGCTTGTATGGTAATAACTCTAGTTACAAGATCTGAGGTAACAGGGAGAGATGCATTCTGGGTAAGGGGAGATACCCAACAGCTTTCTGGTTGCCACTAGCTTTGTAACATCCGAGTCGGATCTGATGGCAAACTCAACTGAATTAATATTTAACCACTGTCTAGTGCAGGTAAATAGATATTAACTTTGTTTTTTATGATATTAATGTATATAGATATAATTTTCACATTTTTCTAAATGTCTCAACAACCAAGTAATACAGACAAAACACCTTAGTCTCATATGAAAGCTCTCAGCTAGACGAATAAAATGCTGCTGACACTATGTGTGTAACTTGAGTGGTTGCTGAGATATTGTAAGTTGTTTACAAAATATTACAAATGTAGTTGTTACTGTGTTTACTGTGAACTACAAAATTCTGTTTATGACCTAGAACCTAAAGAATATTACCACGAGAAAAATAGTTTGTGCTGAGGAGTTTCCCATTCATACTTCTTTCATAACCCGTATGGTTCCAGAGATATGAACATTTGAAATGTGAGGACATAATTTTATTCTGTCAAAAGGCTTAGGCTCTGACCGTTGGAAGTGACGGAGTAAGTAGCACAGTGGATGCTCCTCACCACTTACTGAGATAACACAGCTCAAAATCCCCATCAGATGCAGTGGTCTGTGCAACAAAATTTTTATTAAACTCAGGGACACTGGAACTGGCTCTGAACATCAAGCAATTTTTAGCTGGCTATGAGCTTCACCTACTGCCATGGTATGTATATATATATATATATATATATATATGTATATATATTTATATATATATATATATATATATATATATATATATATATATATACATGATCTGTATATATATATATATATATATATATATATATATATGTATATATTTATATATATATATATATATATATATATATATATCTATATATATATATATATATATATATATATATATATACCTTATCTGTACAACTGCGGTGGTGGTGCTGCGGTAGCGTTGTCGCCTCACAGTAAGATGTTGTCCTGTTCGATTCTCAGCTAGAGCGCCTTCTGTGTGAAGACATGCGTGAATGGGCGTACCTTTGTTGAAGGTTGTGCGTCAGGACTGGCAACTCGGCACTTAAAAATCTACTGTCAATCATTAGCTGACCGGAGTTCCGCTGTGGCGACCCCTAACCGGGAAAAGCCGAAAGACACAATAACATATACCTTATCTGTATAAATGTTTACCTTTTGTAAGGTCTGTCAGATAGCAAGCTATGGTAGCAGAGTTGGGTATGAACTTTCTGTAGTTTCCTCCTAATCCTAAAAATACCTTCACATACAATTTCATAATGGCAACCAGCCATTTTCTGACAGCTTTCTTTCTTCTGTTTTTGGTCTAATTATCCCTTTCCCTGTCATGCAACTTAAGCATTTGGCTTCTGTTGTACAAAGCTTATTTTTGGCAATGTTAAGTGTAAGTTCTGCCTGTGTTAGAGCTGAGCATGACTTGCACTTTGGACAAATAAGGCTCCCAATCTTCTGAGTAAATTACTATGCCATCAAGGTACACAGCTAAGTACCTATTGTGAGATTTCAGAACTTTATCCATGATTGTTTGAAAAGTGGCAGGACTTCTGTGAGTCCAAAGGTTTCATAGGGTCATAGGAGGTTACTAGGCTAATGGCCCAAGGGTCTTCACAAGCCTAGCCATGTAAGAAACCTGAATACCCTTATCAACCAAATTTAGATGGTCATTGTTAGTAAAGTGATACTGTGATCAGCGCTGACTGCCCCTGTCCATGAGGGACCTAGCACTATACTCGGTATTGTACAGATTGCTCAGAGGGGATCTGTGTCTCACCTACAAGGCAATTTTGGACCCTGCCCAACTAGACATGCTCCATATCCAGAAGTCTAATTGCTCATGCATTACCCACTCAAAAGGCCTAAATCTAATATGCGACATCAACAAAACCTGCTGGAGAGACAGGTTTGTCTCCCAGAGGCTGCCCCGTCTGTGGAATAGACTTCCCATACATGTCAAACAGAGTTCCTCGCTGACCGTCTTCAAGTGCAGCCTTGATCAGTGGATGGGAAACCACAAATTTGTCCCAGCAGTTCTACCTGTGTCCCGCATTGACAGGGGCAATAGGTGCTGACTGAAGTTTTTTTTTGGGGGGGGGGATAAACTCTTGGCTAGGCGTGCAAGGGCCTCAGGGCCATTAACCTAGTAACCTCCTATGATCTTATGATCCTATTGGTGCCACCCCCGGGTTGAATTTATGATCACCCATCCAGTTGTCAAGGTTGTGCTTGAATAGGGTCATTGAGGAGCTCAGCTTCACATAGAGTGGGAGCTTATTCCAGAGGAGTAGCAATCACTGGGAGATATATCTCTCTCCAGCATTTTCTGTTAAAGTCACAGGTTAGGTTAAGATCTCTTGAGTGAGTTATTCTTGTCCCATTTGATTTGCGGATGTCTAGCAATTCCATTAGGGTGGGGTCCGAGACTGCTCTGTAGGCCAGGCACAGGTTGCCTCTCAGCAGCCTGTATGATACATAGTACAGTCACAGGGCTTTCACTCTTTCCATGTATGTCATGTTTTGGAGGCACTGGATTCTCTTGGTAAGAAACCTCTGTGGTCTCTCCAGTTGCTGCAGGTGTCTGGTGCTGTACATGCAGAAAGGAACATTGTACTCAATTAGTGGTCTGATAATAGTTGAGTACAGTGGAGCCATAACCTCCCTGGATTTGGATGCGATGCTCTTATTTATGAGATGCACAATGTATAATTATTTTTTACCACATGGACACACGATGATCAAAGTTTTGATTTCTGTCAACCTGTGTTCCCAAGTGTCGCACTAAGGAGTTTGAGCTTAGAGGGATGCTGTCTATATAATAATTAATGGGGGCTACTTCTTTGCCAAAGAGGTTAATGAGGAATTTTTTGCATTAAGCTTTAGTCCATGAGTTGGGCAGTAATCATTTGTCTGCATCAGCCCTTTCTGTAATAAGTTAACATCAGTGGGGGACTTTGTGATTGCACCCAGTTTACAGTCATCTGCAAACTTGGTAAGCCACAGGCCATCTACCTTCACATGGACTTCAGAGAAATAGATTTCAAACAGTAGAGGACCCAGCACAGATCCTTGTGGTACCTCGCTGGTAAGTGGTCTACTGGTAGAGGTGGACCTCCCAACTTTGACAGTGTGTGTTCTGTCAGTGAGCTAGTTTGCTAGCCATCTAGTAACGTATGGTTTAATCCCAAGTTGGGAGAGTTTCCCTATGATACCTGAATGGGGGACTGTCAAAAGCTTTGGTCAAATTGAGATAGGCAGTATGTACCATTTTGCCCTCATCCAGGGCTTTGGTGACATTCTCAAAGAAGCCCGCCAGGTTTAATTAGCAAAATCTACCCTTGGTGAAGCCAAAATGGGTTGGGTCAAGAGTGTAAAGGTTGCCTATGTCTTTTTCGATAAGGTCCATGATGTTCTTTCCATGGCCTTGCAGATAAGGCTGGGTAGGCTTATGGGTCAATAGTTCCCTGGGTCAGTTGTTGGACCCGCTTTCTGCAATGGGATTACTGTTGTTTTCCACTCTGCCGGGACAAAGGCAAAAGAGTGCTGAGTGGTTCTGTTAGGTCTTGTTTTAGATTGTTTAGTAGGCAGCCTAGGATGTTACCTGGTCCCATAGAGGCTGTGCTTTTGGCATTGGAGAGAGCTTGTATGACCTCTTCTTTGGAGATACTCAGCAGAGGACTGGTGTCTGGAATGATTTGGGGATATGTCAGGCGGGGACAGGGGGGTGATGTTATTGCCAAATCTGTCAGCTGGCAGGTTGGCAGTTTCCTCAGGTTCAGTATGAGTGGTACTGTATACTGTAAGTTCTGCATGCAGCTGGGCATTCCCTCTTAGGTTATGGATATAGCTAAAGGATGCCTTATGATTGTCTTTAGCTAGGGATGCTAATTTGGACTCCTAGCTAGCCTTAGAGGACTTAACAAGATATCTGATTTGCTTGTTCAAGCTGTGGAGGGTATTCTTCCTCTGTTGAGTTAGTTAACTCCTGTTCTTAAATATCAGTTTTGTTCTTTTGCTGTATAACTTATTTGTACTTACAGTTCACTAGGGTGGCTTGTTCTTTCGGGAAGACCTAGTTTTGTTCCTGTTAGGTACAGCCAAGTCAATGCATTTGTTTAAGTGTCTATAAAGGGCAATTGTGTATTCCTCAGCATGGGAGACATTGTTGCCTGTGTTGGCAGGGACTTTGAAACTTAGTATACCATCACTCAATAGGGAATAGTTTGGTTTGGAGAAACTTTTCAGATTTTTACTCCTGTGGGGTGTCAGGTTTGATCTTTACTTCAAAATAGATTTATGTCTGACCTTACTAGGGAGGGCAACATACAGGGGGTTGTGCAGTGAGCCCCCATGCTCATGAGCACTAGGTCCTGGACATTTGAGCCCCTCATCGGGTCCGGACCAACTGTTCCAGGGCATTTGAATTAACAAAGTCCAGGAACCTCGTAGTGATCATGTTTGTGCTCGTGTAGGTCTCCCAATCATTGGAGGGATAGTTGAAATCTCTCATGACCAGGGTGTTTGGCTGTGTGTTGAGCAACTCTAGCAAGTCCAGGTAGGCAGTGTGCTTCTCCTGGTTCATGGTGGAGGTCCCATAGCTATCGATGATGTAGAAGCATGTTTTTCCTATGTTTAATTGGACCTGGAACAGCTCAAGAGAGTCGTACTGCTTCACCAGTCTTGAGATGTATTTAGATTTGATGTAAAAATAGATACACCTCCACTTTTGGTTATTTCACGCTAATTTTGGGGTCTGAACATGTGAAAGGCATTGTAGCCATGTATGGCCTTGGTGCTCTCAGTGGCCTTGAACCAAGTCTCTGTGACTGCACAAACGCTGGCATCTTCCAAGGTGAGGAGTGTTTCCAGGGAGTACAGTTTACTGTTTAAGTTCCTAGCATTAAGCAGCATGATCATGAGTTTGTCTTTAGTGGATATGTTTACATTGGAAGTTTTGTTGTTTGGATATTGCCTAAAAAGACACTATGGGGGAGGCACAAGTATGTGCAAGTATTCTAAAGCCTTGAGGAAACAGGTGAAGGCCATCTCTGGGAAAGCAGCATGGACTGTCGACCATTTCTTCCGAGGCAGACAGATACTGGATCCTCCTGGAGTGACATCAGAAGCTAAGCCAATTATTGAAATCAATCATTTTTTGCCTGTATTGTAGCATCATGCTCTGTGAAGGTAGAATACTATTTAGGGCTAGGAACATACCTGCCTGGGACACATAATCTTAGAGTTTGGTCATGTATTTTTATATAGTATAGTTCAGAGAGGTACGTATCAAGTCATTTACACCAACATGTACTATGACAAAGTCATAACAGTAATTGTTGCTGAGCAACTTGAGTGCGTGCGTGATTTGAGGGATCCTAATGTCTGACAGGCAGCTGACCATGACCAATTCCGTTTTCAGCCTGGTGAGGAGAACATCTGTGTGTCTCACTACTGAGTAGCCTATCACCAGCACATTTGGTTTTGACGTGTTTTGCCTTAGGGACTTAATTGATGAGACACTGATATGTGTATTGTTGTGTTTGGTTGTGGATTCTGTTCTTATAACAGTATGTGTATGTTTTTGCTTGGGAGCTCTCTGGTCTTTTGGTAGGCTCTTAGTGAGTATGTCCGCATATGTGGGTGTATGTGTCTTGATCTTCTCTTGTGTGAGAGGAAAGGTGTGTTTGCTGACAACCTGCTGTATGTCTTGTTTGATGTTATGTGAGAGGACTGAATCTAATTTCATGGTATAGTTGCATCTTTCTCATACTGTGTTTGTTTGCTTTAGTAGCAAGTGGTTGTCAGTGTACATGAGACAATTGCTACATTGTCTCAGGATGCCCATGTCAATCAGGTTGGATGGAGAAATGGTGGGAAACTGTTCATCCATTATTGCAGGTATAATGATTCATGGGGATGGGTAGAGTAGATCCGGATTTGCTTGTAAGACCAACAAGTGCAGCTATCCCATGGATATCTAAGGGTGGAAGACTACATCAATGCCTTAAAAGGTGCAGCTGGGTTGCTTGCTGGGTGGCAATGCCCAACTGTGTTTCTCAGAGAGACAGTGGAGTTAAGAAGGGTTCACTAGCAGGTATCAAGGGAAAATTTTTGTTTCTAAGTATTTGCATCTATACATTGCAGCGCTAAACCCCATTGCATAGTATGCAGCTAAGCACAAATGCGGTGTTTAAATACAAATGAAATTAAACGGTTGTAACTGTGACGACTGGTAGAGAAGGGTGAAGGCTACCAGCCTAGTCAAATAGAATTTGATACATAATTCTGGCATTTGTAAATATAAATGTAAGATACAGGCTTGTATCTTAAATGTAAAGAAATGCTGTTTCAACAATGTGGCAACATTGCCATCTGCTGTAAGGAAAGCTAAGTCAAGCATTTCAAATCATTCTTTTGAAATTAAAATTATTTCATCACTACCTTTGATGTTTTGCAATTTGGCTCCAGTCCAGCTAGATGAAGGCTTCCTGCCTATTGTTTTAGGGCTAAAGTTAATGACCAGACTTAACATGCAGAATGTCCTTTATTGCTCTAAGTGTAAAATAATGCAAATGCAGTTAATGTGTAGCCTGGGAACTCCAGGAAGGGTGAAAAAGATGATGTAATATTTATCAGAACTGGAGTTTCAATTTAAACAGTGAGAACCAGAGATTATTAAGCATTTTGATCTTGGACATCTAACTCAGCACTGCTTATGCTCTCTTAAGTAAGTTATCTGAGAAGTGTGTTTTCTTGTAGAAATAGCTAGGACTATAAATATAAGACTAAGTGTTTTTTTTTGTTATGTCAGAACTGTACTACTGAATTATTTTAAGTTTCTGTGTGATCTCTGAACTCTCGAATAGCACTGTGGTGTAGTAGTATTGTCTTGTGTTTTAATTATTTATTATTAAATATTTTAAAACCTTTTACTTGTGGCTGGTTTGTGTAGAGATAAGTTAAGCTCTAGAGTACATTGCATATTTACAGAGTTTATTGTACAAGGCCACTCTAATAAGCCTTGACTGATTAGTCACACTTACCATTTGGATAATAATATTGCACAGTAATAATTGGACACCCTTTTAAGGGCCTTTGGGTAGCTGATCATTATTAGCTGGTGGTGGCAGTAATTACTACTATATAGTCTGGGTAAAGGGGCACAGCTGGAGAATCTCTGTCAGCCTTTCCCAGGAGTGTCTGTGAAGTTGTATAAATACTTATCTCAAAGTATGCATGTGTGTCAGCTACTTGGGCAGGGACACGAAGCACTGGTTGGACAGAGAGGGTACTGGAGGTTAGCTTGCCAGCTAGGCTGAAATCTGGACCCTATAGATATGCCAGTGGGGAGTCTTATTGGGGACCTGGGGAGTAAGGGAGCAACCAGCCCCAGACTGACTGTGATCTCTGTGTGCACTTAAGGGAAATTGTACTTTACTGTGTGTATTTGTTATCCTTTCCTCTTATATGTTAGTGGTGAGGATTGAGGCTCCTTGACTGCTGGGCCAGGGCATGGGCATCACAGTAACATTTACTAGCCAAAGGGAAAACCCAAAACTAAGCCTTTTACCAACAATCTCCAACTCAGATGTGTCCTTTGCTGCACACTTCTGCCACAAGTGTGCAGGAGGGCCTTCCTAATGTAGGATGGCTTGTTTTTATTGCTCATTATATCCAAACAGACTAAATTCAGCAGATCTGAGATACAGTAGTACTAAGATTTCAGTGCAGAAAATAACAGCCAAACCAGTAACAACAGTAAAAAAATTGAACATTAGTAAAGCAGAATACAGTTTAAAAAGTGTGATGCAAGCTTTAAATACACTTATTTTTTGTAGATCACAGTGGATGCTTTTGCTTTAGTTTAGATTCACTCCAGGTCTCTGGTTAAATTGCCAAACTGAACCTAAAGGTGAAAATCAAACCTTGCACATTATGTCCACGAGGCAAGTACCTTAACCATTATGCTAACTCCCACAGTGAGGGGATACAGTGGTCCAAGAAAAGAAGACAAACGTAGCATTGATCATTGAAATTGACACACCCAGTGACTACAGTGTCCTGCGTACAGAAAGACACAAAGTCATAAAATATCAGGATTTGCAAGCAGAAACGACGGCAATGTGGAAGAAAGATACCCATATAGTTCCAATAGTAGTAGGAGCAACAGGTCTTATAATAAAAAAGAATCTACACTCATATTTTGATATGCTACCAACATATGTAACTCCGCACGAATTGCAGGAGTCATTACTGGGCACATTGTGGGTGCTGCGAAGAGCACTTTTGGCTGACATCAAAGAGTGAAACAATACTAATTTCATGAACTTTAATCATACTTTGACTTAGGAATGGGGTCCATTCCCGTCATGGTATTAGAAACCCAAAAGATTTGGAGAAATTAAAAAGGGGTAAGATGGTATAACGAAAAAGACCCTCAGGGGTGAACAATGCTCTTACCTTTGGCTTCATGAATGAGGTGACTCTGATAGTACTTCTGGTTTAATTTATTGTAGTTAAAGACTGTGCTTTGCATAACCTCTGCATGAGCTCTTTTACTTATGATATTAATAACTGTCAAATTTGGATATCTCATTCATTTTAATTTACAAAATCTTAGGGAGTCATGTGGCTCAGAGAGCAATGTAGTCAGCTTGTTCTGTTCATTCTGGGATTCCTCAATAATTTTATTTGTTTAGTCATTTTCCATTGCTTCTCCATTTATTGCTTTTCTTTGGGATTCTGATATGTTGTGCAGTTTTACATTACCTTTCTCTCCTGGAACAGTTTCCGTATGATGTATTAAATCTGTTTTACCAGGTATCTGAGAAGACAAAACTGTTTCTTAGTAAAAACTCTTTTACTTATTGTTTCTGTGTGTTAAAAAAAGTCTCATCTACTTGAACTTCAGGAATAGAATTCCACACTATCATACTTGTCTGGCAATTAGTGCGGGGAACTAGGGCTATGAGGTGTTAATGGGCTGTTTCCTGTAGTCTAGGGTTTGATTCCTTTAGCCTCTGTTTGCTTACTTTGTGACTTTAAGCAAGTCACTTAACCAGATAGTGCTCCTGTGTCACCCCTAAAAAGGGATGTCTCTGTCTATTGTAAACTTACCTGGTTAAGCAATAATGAAAAATAATAGTAGTAGTGTTTATGTCAGGTTGCAGCCTGACTACAGAAGCTTCAGCTTCCCTCCATAGTTTTAACACATTTATGTGATACAGCTGTTCTGGCATTTTCTTTCTGGTTTGTTTTATTTTGTACTTTGCTCATGTTATTGTTTTCCACAGAGGCCCCTTGTCTTCTCTCTGGGAAAGTATTTTCAGCAGAAAAGACAAATATTAGCACTCTGTCCCCTCTTTTAATCTCCCCATGACTGGGGTTTCCATGATAGACCCTCTGTTGCATCACTTGTGTCTTTTGCATTTGCTCCTTAAATATTGGCATAACAATTTTAACCTTTCTTGCAAGTTTGAAAAGTGTGAAATCATGCTTTTAAGCAGCGTTTTTTCCTCCTGAAGTCTTTGTTGCTATGTACAGCAAATCTTAGGGATGGCTACCATGCAGTAACACTTATGTGGTAATTCCTGTTAAAGCCTGGGTAACTTCTCTTACAGAAAAAAGGCATAGGGAAGTAACTGATCTCAGTTCTTACTATCTTCTTTTGTGGTCACTTTAAGTAGCAGACTGAAGTTCTTAAATGTTTTACTTTCAAAACACTAATAAAGCTGGTGTATTAATGTATACCTATAAATGGAATTCCCTGGGTCATCAGTCCTTCCATGGAGTTCCCTACAGTGGAAAGAACTAACACTAGATCTTGGGCAATTGCTTTAGCATTGGCTTTTCACAGGAGTACTGCTTCTGGAAACTTAGTGGCATAGTCAGTAATCAATGAAATGTGTCAGCAGCTCTTACTTGACTTTACTAATAAACCCACATGATCCATAGCTAGCCACTTGAAATGGGCTTCAATAATAGGCATACGCTTCAAGGGACTTCTGAATCCAAAATGTAATGCCATCATTGAATATTCTAGACAAACTATTCAGACGTTGTCAGTCTTTCATTACAACAGTCCAATAAACCCTAGATAAAATTCTAACTTTTGTTTTGACAACTCATAAGTGCCCTCCCAAAATATATCTATATGTCAGATTTATCACAAGTGATTTAAAAGGTTTTGTAATCAACAGCTGGTCCAATATTTCTTCTTTGGACTCCCTATATTAATTCTGAAACTCATAATGCAAGTCACAAAATTACAAACAAAAAGTGACAGTGCTGGAAAACAACGAATGTTGAACATCATTGTTCGATATTTAAAGTTGTTTTTGGCAGGAGGAAAGCTGTCTTGTGCTCCCCATGTGGGGGTGCCACTGAACTTATATATAAACTAACTCTAAGATCACCATACCTTTGAAAAAAAGAAACAGTCTGAGAAAGCACAGTCTCAAACATGGCATATGCAAGTCCACATTTTTGCTCATTCAGTCTCAGTATTCCTGTGTTTGCAATTATGAGTCTTAGACTATCAAATAGTTAGTTTTTCTTTGTCTTTGTTCATCCTACACAGCAAATCATTATTTATCTAAACATATGGGTCTGGGATGTGGTCCACCTACTCATCATTCTGTTCTTTCCATATTTTCACTGGCTCTGCTTAATTGTCATTTACCCATTGTGCTTTAATAAAATTTTAATTCCCTATATGCAAATTTTCTAAGACAGGAATACTTTTGCCAGTATTCTAACATGAAATAGAGAATATAGTCTTGTCACCTATAAATGCTATGATAGGGGTTGCTTCTTCTCCTCCTCCTATTTCTTCATATACAAAATGGCATCTCATGCTAGTGACTTTCTTCTGTTTTTGGTTTTGGCAATTACTTTTACTTCAGTAATTTATGTCTCTTTACTGCCAGAGCTGTGGCATAGAGGGATAAAGCCTTAACTAAGGCCCGGATGACCTGGGTTTGATTAGCATCTCAGACATTTGAGTCACAGGGGGAGGGGTAGGCAGGTCCATCCCAGGAGAGAGACAGAGGGCATTCACTGATGACACTCCCTAAGGTAAGACATGACCCATTGAGGGGATTAGCCCTCAGACATTAGTGAGTGGATGTAGGGGAAGGTGCAGGGAAATATGGGTATGGTATTATAAAGAAAAAAATCCCCTAGAACATAATTTGGATGGCTGAGTCCCATAAATCAGGATGCTCCTAGGCTCCATGACTGGCCCCCAGTAGATGCAGAGTAAGTCAGGGAGCTTAGCAGTAGCTGGTAGACCCAACATGGACATGGGGCTGTAGGTAGCAATGCTGTCAGGATGATGTGCTGGGAGGGACCAAAAAAAATAATAAAATAATTTTTGTTTCTTTAAGTACCTGTTGCTGAAAGCCATGTTTCTGACTAGCCCTCCATTTTGACATTACAGAGGAAAACATAGGACTGTCCTCTTTGTTTCCACACAGGCATCCTTAATTTCCTTATTGGCTGGATTCATTTGACAAGGTTCCATACCGTCTACTAATGCTTCTCCCCTTTTAGTTATTCCATTAGCTTCTTTTACTACTTTAGCAACTTGGATTTTCTGGTAAGATTTAATAACAAGTTTCTGATAATATGCAGGTTATTCTATTCATTATTGCAAAAACTAGATATTAGTTCCATTTGAAGTTTCTATGCCTAGTCATTCATCCTTATCAAGACTACGTATTATAAACAAAGTGTCAGGCTGCTGCCATGTGGCATATTTCTAGTGGTATATTTAGGATGGTGCATGCTTGGTAATATGTCATGCTGCTGTTTATCCCTGCCATTTTAACTGAAGAAGTGTTCTAGCCACTGAATATCTAACTGTGCACCCCAAAATTTCCACAGTGCTTTGAACTGAGGGAGCTCTTGTCTTATTTCTGTGATGCACCTTCTCATCTCCATGAGCACTTATTACTTCCACCTTCTCCTTGTGATTTAATTTAGATCTACAGACAAAAGGTTCCTTACTAAGAGTAAACATGCTCCCTGACCTAGCGGTCCCTCAGTTCCTTCCCATCCACTAATACATTTGTCTTAGTACTGGTACAGATCAAGCTGCTGATTCTGCTACTCTAGCAGTTATGTTAGCTCATTCCACTGGTGCATTTCCTTTATCAGCACTTTGGTTAAAAATCACTATTGCATTTCCTTTGGCACACCATTTACATTTTTATCACTGGCTTGTTGATTTAACTCATAATGTGAAGTTGTTCTATCTCGCCATTCGTTCTTTACTGATGGGTTCGGATTTGATCCCTCGGCTCCGAGTCGGCCAATTGCAAAGCTCGAGGTCTTCAAATAGCTTGAGGCCAAGTCCCTATCCCATGAGGCACCTGGCATTACCTCAAATCTAGTTTGCCACTGCAATAGATCGGAGGTTCTGCATTAGCTCGGGAAAGTAAAACTGTTTTTCTACTTATTACTTACTGATAGTTACATATTTAGATAGTTTTTTCAAAGCTCTTACAGATTTATAGTGTGAGTTACTGTATTTTAGACCTTTCCCCTAGTCTGTTTTAAAATTTTTCTAGTTGGTCTCTTGTTTTAGGCGTAGTTTAAACTCTTTGCTAGTTAATAGAGTGTGCTTAGTCAGTGACCTTTTGTCACTATTTTTGCTAAAACCTTATTTAGTGTGCAGTGTTTTTCTCTGTAGTGTGTTTAGCCTTCCATTTTTTTTTAGGAAAGGCTTAAATTTATAATTGCTGTTAGAGTTTTGTAATTAACAATAATTTTGTCTGACTGGATATTTAGACACTGTATTAAATCTTAGCAGCTATTCCCTTTTTTGTGTATGGCCTGCTCTTATTGTGCGTTAGAAAGTTGTGATAGTAAAGGCTTTTCCTGTCACGTTTATATTTACATTTCTGCGTGTGTATGTGTGACTTAGCCTGATTTTATTAAGGCTTTTGGTAGCTAATTACTGTTAGAATTGTTTTGCATGACAGTAATTCTTCTCCAAGATCTCCAATGGCTGACCAAGGCAAGCACCCCAAGTCTGGTTTTAAGAAGTGCCAGTGTGGCCAAAAGATGTCTGTAACAGACAGCCATGTAAATTGTGTATACTGTCTAGGAGCCCTGCATTTGCAAGACAGCTGTGCTATTTGTCATTCCTTCTCCTCAAGGGTCCTTCAGGAAAGGAAGAGAAAACTTATTGACAGAGGGTTGTTGAAACCTTCGTTTCAAGATGCTTTCAGTGACCAAGATGGATCCAGCAAGTCCTCAAAGTCTTCTAAGACTTCGGACTCAAAGAAATCAAAAAAAATCATCGACTTCAACTCCACTGCCATCGGAACCGACAGTCTTTTCCTTCTGGAGCCAGTACCCAGTCTTGGAACTGGTGTCTAAAGCTCCTAGGAGTCCATTACTTCAGTCAATACCACCTTCTGTACGCTCCTCTCGGTCCTCTATCACCCTGTCAGATCTGGATGTGGATTGTGTGGTGCAGAAGCTGTTATTGGCACTGGCCAAATGGCTTCGGAGTTGAAGACCCTTGCACCAGCTCAAACTATTCCTCCTCTGAGCCATGCTGGTCCTTTGGAGCCAGAGGAGTCAGACCTGATGACAGTGGAACCCTTGGAGTTGACGCCTGCTCCAGTGTCTTTGGCTCCATGCACTCTGATGTCCTCAGTGCTGATCAAGGACTCTAGGAGCAGACACTGTCTAGTCGGGTCCAGGGAGGATAGTCGGACCGACTTGTCAGTTCTGACTGTCCCTCTTGGGGATTCTGCTTGGATGAGCTCAGCTCCTACCTCTGGTTCGGAGCCCACTGTCCCGGTGCCAGGGGTATCAATGGTTTCTTCGGATCCGTCGGTTCCTCACATTGAACCAGAGGTGCTTTCGATGCTATGAGGAGAGTCATGTCTCCTAAGGCATCCTCAACCTCAGGTCTGCCTTCCTCCTCCCCTAAAGTGCCTGTGTCTGCTTCTGCTTCACGCATCCTGACCAAGCATAGTGACCTAGAGCCACAGGAAGCCCCATTGGGTGGCCCCTGCTCTTCCAAGACCTCACCAGAAGCTCTCATTGATGAGGTTCCCAGGAAGCGATTCTGTAAGAGGAAACATCTAGACTGCCCTCAGGAGTCTCTAACGTCAGATACTGACTTAGATGAGTCAGAAGGTTCCCCACGGTCCCCCTCTGTGTATATCTCATTCGCTGAGATACTTGAAATCCTTAGGCAGAGGGGTGACTGGCAGTCCAGAAGCCCTACTGAGGATGCGTCAGTTCTCCTGAAGGCTTTCAGGTCTCAGCTCTCCATCTCTTGGGTGTCTCCGCCCTTCGATGAGCTGATGCAGCTGGTCTCATGTAGGGCATGGGAGTCTCCGGATACTATGTAGCCTGTCCCTAGGAGGCCTAATAAATTAATTTCCCCCCTCCTTGACAAATAATTTTTAACAAAAGGTGTTCCAGTTGATGCCATGGTGGTGTTGACACCCACCAAGAAGGAAATGGCTGAGACTTCCTCGTCTATCCATCCTCCTAACAGAGACTCCAGGATTATGGATAGATATGGGAAGCACATGTTTAGTTCAGCGATCTTTGCTCTTTGTTCACTCAACTATTTAACCTATTTTACCAGGTTACAAAGAGATCTCCTTAAGGAGCTAGGAGATACTCTTCAGGGTACAGTAGCTGCAGGGGGTTCCAACAAAGTTGCCACCCAGCTTACTACCCTCAGTTCTATAATCAACTCATCCATGTGCCTCATCTCTTATGCAGTTGATGAAACGAGTAGGGCAGTGGGTGCAGGAGTTACTCTTAGGAGACACTCCTGGATGCACTTGTCTTCCTTTGTGGAGCCCTTCAAGTCATCCTTCGTGAACACTCCCTTTGATGGCTCGTTCCTTTTCGGGCCTAAAGTGAAGGAAACCTTAACCAGGTGTGAACAGGATGGAAAGACTCTGTCTGCCATCGGGGTTTGTTTTTCCATCCCTACCCAGCCCTACCCTAAAGGTCAAAGGGGAGGAAAAATGTGGTTCCGAAAAGCCCAAGGAGCCTTTCAGGACACGTGGTGAACCCCCCTTCAGAGTCAGAGGAGGGGGCAATAATGGAAGACGCCACCCTTATGGCAGAGGGGTCCGCAACACCAGGGTGACAGAGATCACTTCTCTGGGAAGCCCTACCAGCACTCCTGAAAGGTGGCCCGACTGTCCTGCTCTGGAGGCAGTCGGGGGTCACTTATCTTTGTATCCAGACACCTGGCTCAAAATAACAAAAGACAGCTGGGTACAAAGTATTATCTCCAGAGGATACTTCATCCCATGTACCACATCCCCTCCTCACATAAGAAAAATCCCAGACGTTCCACCCAGTTACAGGGAACAGGCAACAGGCAACAATAGAGGTCCAAACGTTGCTAACAAAAGGAGTCATCCAACCAGTCCCAGCAGACCAGACAGGATTCGGAACTTACTTAAGATTCTTTTTGGTTCCAAAGAAGACAGGGGACTGGAGACCCATATTGGACCTCAGCAGACTGAACAAATATGTAAGGAAAGAGAAGTTCTGGATGGTCATGCTTCAGTCTATACTCCCCTTCTTAGGGAAAGACAATTGAATGTGCTCGATAGATCTCAAGGATGGGTACTACCACATAAAAATGGCCAGGCTATCCATGGATCATCTCTGCTTCTGGATGGGAGCCAATCATTACCAGTTTTGAGCCCTGCCCTTTGTTCTCACTACAGCCCCCAAAGTGTTCACCAAATGCATGGCAGTGGTCACGGCTCACCTGAGGTGTCTAGGATTCCAGGTGTTTCCGTACCTAGATGATTGGCTCCTTTCTGTCACCACCAGGCATCAACTCATTCAAGCCAGGGAGTCCACTCTGTCACTCTACAATCAACTCAGAAAAATCTGCCTTGTCGCCATTGCAGCATATCATTTTTATCGGGGCAGAATTGGACACCACCACCATCACACTAAGGCTTCCAATAGAAAGAGTCTTTCTTCTTCGTCAGCATATCAGCATTCTGATATCAAAAAGAGCACCAGCATCAGAAGTTCTGAAATTATTAGGCATGATGGCAGCAGCAGTTTTAGCCATACCACTAGCTCGTATGCACATGCGGATACTACAATGGCTGTTGTTCACTCAATGGTCTTACCAAGAGCTTCCCATGTCTCACACTATAATGATCACAAATTCCTGCAAAAAGAACCTTCAGTGGTGGCTTACCTCACTTCCTGTCACGATAGGATTCCCATATGTGCTACCCCCTCAACTGGCCACAGTGACTACAGACGCTTCCCTGATAGGGTGGGGGATTGCATTTTCAGGAAAAGACAGCCCAAGGCACATGGACCGATCAAGAGACACATCTGCATATCAATGTCCTGGAGATGAGAGCAGTACTCTTGGTGTTGCAGTACTTTCAGGACTCTCTTCCTCTGGATACAATTGTGATTCAGACAGACAACATGTCGGTGGTCTGGTATTTGAACAAACAAGGAGGAACCAGGTCTTACCCCCTTTGTCATGAGGATCTCAGACTATGGCAGTGGGCTGTGTCCATCCAGCGCTTTCTGTTGGCAACGCACATCCTGAGGAGATCCAATGTGATAGCAGACAAGCTGAGCAGAGCAATCTTGTTGCCCCATGAGTGGTCCCTAAAGAAAGAAATAGCGGACAGGATATTCCACAGGTGGGGCCAGCCTTGCTGTGACCTTTTTACCAGTCACATGAACACCAAATGCAGAAGCTACTTTGCCCTGATTTCCCCTCTGGGAGAAGCCCCAAGGTACACACTTGTTCACAATTGGCCCCTGGGTCTCCTTTATGCATTCCCAACAATCCCGTTGATACCCAAGATATTACAGAAAGCCAAAGCTCTGGGAAGGACCATCATTCTAATAGCTCCCTATTCGCCTCTTCAGATTTGGTTCCCCTTCCTTCGACTTCATCTTTTTGAGAACCCCTTGATTCTGGACTCAGTTCCAGACCTTCTGATGCACTCATCGGGGGAACTTCATCCCTCTCTGCAGTCCCTGAAGCTGACAGCTTGGCTGTTCCAGTTTCCATCATAGCCAGGTTCCATAACCTCTCCAATGAGACAAAACAGATCCTTTTATCTTCTCATAAATCTTCTTCTAGGAAGTTATATCTTAGCAAATGGAAACAATTTTCTATATGTGCCTCTAAAAATAATATTGACCTTACCAAGCCCCTATGGCCTCCATTTTAGAGTTCTTGACTATGATTTTTAACAAAGGAGCTGCAGCAGCAACAGTTCATGTTCAACTGGCTGCTATTTCTAATTTTCATCTTGGATTTGAAGGATTGAATATTATGTCTCACAAGTTATCCAAAGCCTTTCTCAAAGGGACTTTTCATATTGGACCACCTGTGAAATCTCCCTATTCTCCATGGAATCTAAATTTTATGCTTTCCTGCATAATTCTTCCACCATTTGAACCACTTTACTCTTGTGACCTCAAATATTTGTCATGGAAGACCCTCTTTCTGGTAGCTATTACTTCTGACCGCAGAGTGTCAGCTTTATCCATCAAGCCTCCCTATTTGATATTCCATGCTGACAGAGTCTCACTTAGAACAAACCTCTCATTCTTGCCCAAAGTTTGCACTGAAACCAATCTCAACCAAATTATTGATTTGCCAGTCTTCTTCCCCAACCATTCAAACAATTTAGAGTATATGCTGCACAAACTTGATGTTCACAGACAGCTCAGATTTTATTTGGATAGAACAAAAGATTTCAGAAAATCAGACCAGCTTTTTGTTTCATTCTTGGACTCCAGGAAGGGTAGACCAGTGGCAAAAACAACTCTGTTTAAATGGTTATCTGATTGTATCTCTTTACCTATTCAGCTGTCAATATGCCTTTGCAGCATAAGATTAAAGCTCACTCAAATAGAGCAGTTTCTACATCATCTGCCTTTTCTGTCAGACTTCCCATTGATAATATTTGTGCAGCAGCCACTTGGTCAAAACCTCATACCTTTATCACTCATTACAAAGTTGACAAGGCCTCCAGGGACAGGGCCTCCTTTGGATCCACGGTCCTGAGAAATATACTCCCGTGAGCCACCCGAGGTTGATGGTGCTTGGGATGCTACCCATCAGTAAAGAATGAATGGCGAGATGGAACAACTTCACATAAAGAAGTTATGTACTTACCATAACATTCCATGTGAGTTGTTCATCTCGCCTTCATTCTTATGTCCCTCCCTCTAACCCCCTTCTGGCTGTTAGATGACCGAGATGCTGGATCCATCCTGGTTGCTCAATCCTTCTATACCATTTCTTGGGAGTGAAAGAATGACATATGGTTTTATTTTATGCAGCAAACAAGATCTGAACTAACTCTAGATGCATCATGGGAGGGGATCTTGGACTCGAGCTATTTGAAGACCTTGAGCTTTGCAATTGGCCGACTCGGAGCCAAGGGATCGGCTCCGAACCCATCAGTAAAGAATGAAGGTGAGATGATCAACTCACATGGAACGTTATGGTAAGTACATAACTTCTTTTTTTTGTTAGTTATAACATTCCTATTTCTAATAAAACAATGTTTAGCAATGTGCCTTTTTTCCCATTACTGAAAAGGCTATATGTGAAGTTGTTCAATCTCGCCGTTCATTCTTCACTGAGGGGTTCGGAGCCGATCCTCGGCTCTGACACGGCCGACTAGCAAGCTCAAAGTTCTCCAGTAGCTCGAGACCCCACCCCTTATCCCACAACGCACTGCTGGAATTACCTCAGATCTAGTTTGCCACAGCATGGATCTCTTGGTTTCCACCGTTGCTCGAGACTTTATTGGGAGTTTTCAACTTTCAGCAAGTTATATTTTTCAATTTTTATATATCTTTGATCTATTTTTAATAATAGATATTACTAGCTAGTAGATAGTTGTTTTCTGTGTTCAAACCCTTTTCCTCAGTAAAATCTTTCTTTGCCTTCGGCCCTTTGGCCTTAGGATCCCTTTCTTTAGTTGTTAGTCAGTGTTCCCTGTTGGGACTCTTGTTACTGGATTACTTAATCCTGTTTATATTGATATAGTTGTCAGTTGCCCCTTTTGGGCTGTGTGTGTTTTGTGTGAGTTAGTTAGTTAAGATTTCTAAAATAGCTCATAGTTAAATAGTGTGTTCCATTTAGTGGAAATTGTAAAATGTCTGAAGAAAAAGACAAGTATCCAAAGTCTGGGTTTAAAAAATGCCCAGACTGCAGACAGAAAATGTCAGTCACAGATGCCCATGTGCAGTGTGTTTACTGTTAGGGTGAGGTGCACCTGCAAGAGTCATGCAGTATCTGTCACTCCTTTTCCACCAGAGTGCTAGCAGAAAGGAAGAGGAAGTTAATTGATAGGGGTATTATTAAACACCCTTTTTCTGAGGCATTTTCTGACCAGGATGGAGCCAGCAAATCATCCAAATCTTCCTCTGAATCTAGGTCTAAAAAAGGTCAGAAAGTGTGGTGACTTCAGCTCCACTGCCTTCAGAGCCGACAGTCTGTTCTTTTCAGAACCGGGACACGGCTCTGGAACCGGTTGCCGAAAAACTTCCATCCATATTGCTCCAGTCGGCTCCATCTGTTCACTCTTCCAGGCCCTCTGTCAGCCTTCCTGATCTGGATATGGACCGGCTGGTTCAGAAACTCTTAAAGGCACCAGGCCTAGCTAAATTGCTGTCAGCTCAGACCCAACCGTCGGAGCAGAAGACCACTACTCTTGAATTGTCTGCTCCTCTTCTGAGCCATACCAGACCTTCGGAGCCGGAGGAGGCTGACCTGATGATTGTGGATCCCTTGGAGCCGATATCTGCTCCAGTGTCGTCAGCTTCATCTGCTCGGACGTTCTCGGCTCTGACCGGGGACTCTAGGAGCCGACACTCTCCGGTCGGGTCCGGGGAGGATAGCCGCACTGACTTGTCAGTGCCGACTCTTCCTCTTGGGGCCTTGGCTCGGGTGAGCTCGGCTCCTCCCTCGGGCTCAGAGCCCATGGCTTCGGTGTGGGAGGAGATTGTGGCTCCGTCAAAACTGTCGACTCCTTCTCATTGGAGCCAAGGTGCATTCTAAGCCATGAGGCGAGTGTTGTCTCCTAAGACTTCCTCATCTCAAGGTCTGGCCTCTTCCTCCCCTAAAGTGCCTGTGTCAGTTTTTGTTTCACGAGCGAGGCTACTCTGACACTCTGTGATCGGCTAGGCATTACAGCCAACTTCGAAAAATCTGCCTTTGCCATCACAGCATATTGTTTTTATAGAGACAGAACTAGACACGTCAACCACAACTCTTCATCTTCCACCAGAAAGAATTTCTATTCTTTGCCAACACATCATGTCCCTGATATCAAAAAACAGAGCACCAGCTGTAGAGGTATTGAAAGTTCTAGGATTGATGGTGGCAGCGATTTTAGCAATCCCGTTAGCAAGGATGCATATGAGAATCATTCAATGGCTTCTATTCATGCAATGGTCTTACCAAGAACTTCCAATGAGTCACATGATCCTGATAACGAATTCCTGCAAGAAGGATCTTCACTGGTGGTTGATGTCTCTTCATGTCACAATAGGACGTCCCTTCATGCTCCCCCTTCAGTTGCCACTGTGACCACGGACGCTTCCCTGATTGGGTGGGGGAGGGGCTTTTTCAGAGAAGGACTGCCCAAGGCACATGGCCATATCAAGAATCACATCTGCATATCAATGTCCTGGAGATGAGAGCAGTACTTCTAGCATTGCAATACTTTCAGGACTCTCTTCCTCTAGGGACAATTGCAATACAGACAGACAACATGTTAGTGGTCTGGTACCTGAACAAACAAGGCAGGACCAAGTCTTATCCCCTTTGCTGAGAAGCCCTCAGAGTATGGCAGTGGGCACTGTCATCCCAGTACTTTCTGTTGGCAATGCACATCCCGGGCAAATACAACGTCATAGCAGACAGACTGAGCAGAGCAATTTTATTGCCCCATTAATTGTCCCTCAAACAAGAGATTGTGGACAGGATCTTCCACAAATGGGGCCAGCCTTCCTGTGACCTGTTTGCCAGTCACATCAACAACAAATGCAGAAGATATTTTGCCCTGATTCCCATGCCAGGTCAGTCCCCAAGGGATGCTGTTGTCCATGATTGGCCCCCGGGTCTCCTCTATGCATTTCCACCAATTCCCCTGATACCCAAATTCTTACAGAAAGCAAAGTCGCTGGGATGGACGATCATCCTTATAGCCCCTCACTGGCCTTGGCAGATTTAGTTTCCGTTTCTTTACCATCACATTCTGGAAGATCCATGGATCCTGGACCCAGTTCCAGACTTGTTAACACATCCGTCAGGGGATCTTCATCCATCCTTGCAGACACTGAAGCTAACCACTTGGCTGCTCCAATTCCCTGCATAACCAGGCTCTATAATATTTCCTATGACACTAGTCAATTTTTGTTGGCTTCCCATAAACCTTCCACTAGAAAATTGTATCATAGTAAGTGGAAGAGATTTTCCATTTGGGCTTCTTCCCACAACATTGACCCTTACCAAGCGCCATTCAACAAAGGAGCAGTGGCTGCTACAGTGCAAGTACAATTAGCTGCTATATCTAATTTCCATCTAGGAATCGATGGTTTGAATATTATGGCTCACCAATTGTCTAAGGCTTTTCTAAAAGGTTCCTTTCACATGAGGCCTCCAGTGAAGACACCTTATTCCCCCTGGAATTTGAATTTTATGTTATCTCGTATCATTCTTCCTCCTTTTGAGCCTGCATCATCGTGTGAACTAAAATTTCTGTCATGGAAAACTATCTTCTTAGTAGCCATCACTTCAGCCCGCAGAGAGTCAGAGCTCCAAGCCCTATCCATCAAGCCCCCTTATATGGTCTTCCATGCTGACAGAGTAACTCTCAGGACAAATCCATCCTTTTTGCCTAAAGTATGTTCTGAGATTAACATTAATCAAGTCATTGAGTTGCCCGTTTTCTTCCCTAATCATACCAACAAATTGGAATATATGCTGCACAAACTCGATGTTCATAGACAACTTCGATTTTATTTAGACAGAACAAAAGACATAAGGAAATCAGATCATCTCTTTCTGTGTTTTTCTGAGGCCAGGAAAGGTAAACCAGTTGCTAAAACAACCCTGTCTAAGTGGCTGTCGGATTGTATCCCCTACACACATTCTTGTCATAACATGCCCTTGTCTAGTAAGGTAAAGGCTCATTCAACCAGAGCAGTTTCTACCTCTTCAGCATTTCAAGCCAAATTACCTTTGGACAACGTCTATGCGGCAGCCACATGGTCTAAACCTCACACTTTTATAACTCATTACAAAGTGGATAAGGCCTCCAGGGACAGGGCTTCATTTTGTTCTACGGTTCTGAAGAGTGTACTTCCGTGAGCCACCCAAGATCAGGGTGCTAGGGAAGCTACCCATCAGTGAAGAATGAACGGTGAGATTGAGAAACTTCACATAAATAAGTTATGTACTCACCATAACATTCCATGTGAGTTGTTCCATCTCGCCTTCATTCTCACGTCCCTCCCTCCTTCCCCCTTCTGGCTGGTAGTTGACCTGGAGGCTGTCTTCATCCTGGTCTCTCAATGTGTCTTCATTCCTAGGCAGAATAATTATTGTACTTCTATATGGTACGCAGCAAACAAGATCTGAGGTATTTCCAGCAGTGCATTGTGGTTTAAGGGGTGGGTCTCGAGCTAATGGAAAACTTTGAGCTTGCTAGTCGGCCATGTTGGAGCTGAGGACTGGCTCCGAACCCATCAGTGAAGAATGAATGTGAAATGGAACAACTCACATGGAACGTTATGGTGAGTACATAACTTGTTTTTTGCTTGCATTCTAGTTATGGGATATTCAGTCCATTATAAAGTCTGTTAATGAATTCCTCATATTTCTCACAGATTTTATGTATTGAAGCTCTGAATAAACTGCTTCACATCCCATAATTATATTGCTGGTACTCTTCAACAGCTCGACTCCCAGTATTCCAAATATAAATCTTTAGGTAAACTTCTGGTCCTCTACTGGAAAATCTAGATTTAAGTTCCTGGTACTCCACAGCTTTTTCTGGTTAGGGGTTCCTCAATAATCTGAACTCTTTTTTTAAACACCTTTATTCTGTTATCACTTATGACATAGGCAAACTTTCATTTATACAAAAGCATTCAAACCATATTAACACATTCACATTTACAAATATTATAATTACATATATTGCTATATATCATATAATCAAAGCAACATTACATAATTTGTTCAATTTTTGTCTTCTCTTAAACTTCATTCTTCCTCCAAAACATTTTTCTGCATGTACTGTTCCCACAGTTTCCATTTTTAATGTAATTTACTCCGACCCTTTTCTAAAGATCTCACTACCTGTTCTTTTCTTTAAACAATAAACATCTTTATTAAATGTTCACTTATGACATAGGCAATCATACATTTATATAAATGAAAACAAACCATATCGACATAATCCCAGCTGCAAGCATTTTACACCACAAACCATATTGATATAATCCTAGTTGCAAACATTATACATCAGATATAATTTACCCAATCCTTGTCAGTGAAATATTACATAGCTCATTCAAGTCCTGCCTTCTTTTAAACCTTATTCCACCCCTGTATGCATTGTTCCCAGAATTCCCATTTCTTCTATGTAATTTGCTCATACCCTTTTAAAAGATCCCAGATCCAGTTGTTTTATCTCTGTTACTATATCAGTTGGTCTAGACTTTGCTTTCCATTTTCTAGTAATTGCTTTTTGGTAGCCACCATAATTAGACACAGCAGGCTTTAGTATGTCTAGACAATTCTGATTCTGTATCATAGCTCAGAAAAATCATTTCCCTAGTTATACCAATTTGCACACCCACTATCTCTGACAGAGTAGTCTGCAGGGAATCTTTAAAGTCTGCCAACTCATTACACTCCCAGAAAATATGTTCCCATTTACCTCTTTCTTCGCCATCACACCCCCAACATTTGCTGTCTACCTAAGGAAAATTCTCTGGAGTCTACTTGGGGTATAACAATATGTATGTAAACATTTTCCATCAGAAATCCTAAATTTCTAGATGTTTTGGGATATTTGGGAGATGTGCATATAGCCCCCCATTGTTTCTATCTGAATTGCTTAACCAAGCTCTCTTCCCAATCATTTTTAAGATCCTCTGATTGATTCTTATAGTTATCATGCAATATTTTATATGCTCTACTAATTATTACTGTGCTGATCTTTTGTTTAAGAGCTCTCTATTTCTTTCTCTTTGCCTATACTCTGATATCAGTCTTTGACAGGGAAGGCAGTCTCTAACCTGCTGTCCAAATAAATTCTTGGCATCTTCCCATTCTAGTACCTTCCCCCCTAGTTATTTGCTAGCAGTACCTTGGTTCTTTTGCTTGTTTTCTCCAATAAATTCCATTCCCGTCTTGCCTATTGTTTGATTCCCTAATTGCAGTCATCCCTATCGGCAGAATCTCCTTTCCCAATTCCCGAGTTGGCTTAGTTCTTAGAATACTTTCTGCTACTTTATGAGTATAATATTCTGTATGATTATTGTTATTTTCCTTAAAGGTCTTTATCCAAAATTCCGGTCTCTCATTGTTTCTTGAGCTTCCCCCCTGTTTCATCATCATTCCTTTCCACTTTGAAGTTATAGGTTTCTGCTTGTGCTATGTATTGGAGCCTTAGCTGAGTAGCTCTAAAATACCTATTCAAATTGGATGCCCCCAATCTGCCTTGCTCTATTGAAAGAATCATGTTATTCCACTTGACTGCTGCCGTCTTCCCCTCCCAGATAAAATTCTTCAGCTGTTTATTAATTGCTATCCACAACTTCTCCTCTGGTTTATAAAAATATGCCTGACCTGCGTATAAAACTAAAGTGACTAAAACATTTTAACTGTTTGATCTTACTATCCATATCCACATAACAGGGCTTCCAGTTTTTCAGTTTTTGTATTATCTTTTGTCTAATCTCTTCCCACATATCCTTAGGTGCCACATCAAATCATTTGTAATCCATACTCCTAAATACTTCAATCTGATGTTGTCAGTTTTCATTTTATCCTTGAGAAGTGGGTTCGATTTTGACCCTTGGAACCGACTCAGCCATTACTACAGCTTGTGCCGACCAAAAACTCTCAAGCTTCAACTCTACCCATAACGCCTGTCTCCCAACTACCTCAGATCTCGTTTGCCACTTTTCCAGATGGACTTGTTCACCAGAGCTCTTGAGCTGAGTTTTACTTTTGGAATAATTTGTCCCTCTACTTTTTAAATTTCTTTTCTCTCTCAGTGTTTATTCTCTTTCCCTGTTTTCTCTACCCTTTATTTAGTATTACTGTCTCCCTTTCCATACACACCAGTGTATTCTCTACTATCATTGCTGATAGTTTTCTTCCTTACACCTCTGTGCACTTCTTAACTAGCATCATTGATAATTTCTTTATTTCCTTCCTTCTGTCTCGTTTTTCACTACAAAAAAAAAAAGTTTGCCATCTTGCTGTCCTTTCTGGTTGAGAATTTTGCCTATCTCTCCTTCAGGAAAGTGTTTTTGTGTGTGTGTGTGTGTCTGAGTGTGTGTGTGTGTGTGTGTGTGTGTGTGTGTGTGTGTGTGTGTGTGTGTGTGTGTGTGTGTACTGACAGCCTACTTTTTATTATGGCTTTGATATCTAAGGCCCCTTCTGGCTTCAAAAAATGCCAGAAGTGCGGCCATACAATTCCTGTTTCAGACCGACATCTTTTAAGTGTATATTGTTTGGGTCCTGTGCATTTACAGGAGGATTGCAGTATCTACCATGGTTTTAGCCATAGTGCTCTTGTTGAGAGGAGGAACAAGCTGATTTTAAAAGGCTTCATTCCATCAACCTTTGGTGAGGCTATATCTGCTACAGACAAAAGCAAAATGGATATTTTTTCCCCTTCTTCATCATCCTCTTTGGGAAGGACAAAAAGAGAAGTTTGTCGGTACCATCCTCCCCTACGGTGCTGACAGCAAAGAAACATAGATCCATAGATCCTCAGCTCCAAAACGTTCCTTGCAGCTGAAGGACTTGATGCTAAGATTTTGGTACCAGTAAAGGCACTGGCTCTGACCTCCATTCCGACACCAAAACCCTCGATGTCGATGGCTTCGGCACAACAAGACTTACCTTCTGTTTCTGAGTTGACGCTGACTACTTTGGTGCAGTCTGCAGAAATTGGACAAAAAGAAACTCTACCCAGGGCTTGTTACTCCCCATCTATTGACCACTTTGAGGGTGAGTTACCTGAGGTCTTTCTTCAGAGACCAAAATCACCCCTTCTGTTTTCAGTCCTTTCCAGCAAAAGCCTTACAGAACTCAACATGGAGAGACTGGTGAATAAAATTTTGTAGGTGAGAGGTTATCACAGGACTCCCTTTGGGTTTGGCCTGTATGGGATTAGGAGCTAAACCTTCATTCACCCCTCTAACTACTCCTCCACCGACCTCCTCTGAGGCTTCAGAGTTTACAGTTCTGAGTTGTCCGGTGCTGGTTGCATCAGTTCAGGAGATCGCTCTCTCTTAGGAACCAGTTATTGTCCTGAGTTCTTTGGTTATTTTGTAGCTAGAGACCTCCTGGAGCTGTATCTGTCCTTTCAGCTCTGAGGGGCTGGAGTCAATTCCATTTTTTTCGGAGCCATCCCTGCACCTTGGAGCATTGGCACTGCTCAGTTCAGATCTGGCTTCTGTCTTGGGGGCTGTCTCTTTAGAGCGGGGAGCGACCTTGGTTCCTAGGAAGTCTATCTTGGTTCCAGGCTCCCTTCCCTCTTTTGGGGCGGCAGCCTTCAAGGAAATGAAGAGGGCCCTATCTCTTACAGTGAGTTATTCAGCCCCTTCCTCCTGAGAGCAGATACCCTCCTCACGCCCATTTATTCTACCTGTCTCTCCACTGGGGCAGCGAGCACCCAAACCTCAGGAATCTCAGATACAGGTTTTGTCTTCTTCTGATACCTTCTCAGATTATCCCCCTGAGGAGGTTCCTCAGAAGATGAAGTGCAAGAAGAAGCACTTAGATTCCTGATCATAGAAGACACTGGTTTTGATGATGGTGAAGGGCCCAGTAGGTCACCCCCCTGAACATGTCTCCTTCGGAACATCCTAGAAATTTTGAAACAGAGGGGTAACTGGAAGTCCCAAAATTCTTTCTTGGAGGAATCAGTTTTACCTGCAGGCTTTTGGTGCTCACCTGTCTAGCTCTCGGGTGACTCTGCCCACTGACAAACTTATCCATTTGATTTCTCAGCAGGCATGAAAGGCTCCAGACACCATTGAATCCATCCCCAAGAGACCAGACAAAGTCTTCTCTGTACCTGAGGATAAGCAGTTGTGGGCTAAAGGTTTAGCAGTAGATGCCATGGTCATAGTGGCCGCTATGAAAAAGGAACTTGCTGAAGAGAGTTCATCTCTCCAACCACCCAACAGAGAGTCTCGGGTGATGGATAGATTTGGGAGCAAGTTTATACTTTACTGACCTTCGCCTTAAGGTCTTTGAATTTCCTGGCACATTTCACCAAACTTCAAATGGATCTGTTGAAGGAGTTGTCAGATACCCTGGTGGGATCTGTTACTGAGGAAGTCCAAGAGAAGGTTGCTTCCCAGTTAGCCACCCTGGAGTCTGTGTCAAACTCATCCATGAGGCTCATTGCACATGCAATGGATGGGACCTCCAGAGCAGTGGGTTCAGGTGTAGCCATAAGGAGATATGCCTGGTATCACCTATGTGACTTTGCGGAACCATTTAAGTCTTCATTCACCAAAGCACCTTTTGATAGATCATATTTGTTTTGCCCAAAAGTGAGAGAGATGTTATCCAGGTGTGAGAATGATGGTAAGACCCTTTCTGCTGAGGGTGTACATTTTTCCACCCCCAAAGATCCTTTTCTAAGAGTGAGACGAGTGGTGGAAAGATGTCCATCAAAAAAATCCCAAAGGCCTTTCCAGGACACACGTGGAGGCAGCTTCCCCAGAGGCTGAGGGGGGGAGCCAAAATAAAAGACGCTGCCTATACGGCAGATGTGGTCCACAGAAGCAGGGCTTCAAGGGACTCCTTCCTGAGTAAGCCCTTTCATCATTCCTGAAAGGAGAACTGATTGTCTTTCTCTGGAGGCAGTTGGAGAATGCTAAGCCTTGCACCCAAACACCTGGTTGAGTAGAACAACAGATTCTTGGGCGCAACAGATCATATCCAGAGGTTATACTATACCCTTTTTCCATCTTCCCCAGTATGCAAAAAAAATCACAGATGTTCAACCTGCTCAGAGGAAACCAGACGTTCTTGATCAGAGATGATCCAGAATTTACTCAAGATTCTTTTTAGTGCCAAAAAAATACAGGGGTTTGGAGACCAATTTTGGATCTCAGTGTGTTGAACAAATCAGTTTGACAAATGAAATTGTGGATGGTCATGGTACAGTTCATTCTTCCATTTTTAGGAAAGGATGACTGGATGTGCTCAACAGATCTTCAGGATGCGTATTACCATATAAAAATGGACGAATGCTCCAGAAAGTTCCTCCACTTCTAGCTGGGACCCAGTCATTACCAATTCAGTGTGCTACCCTTTAGTTTCATCACAGCCCCCAGGGTGTTCACCAAATGCATGGCTGCAGTAACAGCTCACTTAAGTCTGCAAGGATTCCAGGTGTTTCCATACATGGATGACTGGCTCATTACCGCTCCGACCAGGCATTGACTGATAGATGCAAGGGATTATGTTCTTCAGACTTGTGCATACTTAGGAATAACTATCAACCAAGAAAAATCTCAAATGTATCCAGTCTAGAGTTTGGAGTTTATAGGGGCATTGCTGAATATGACAACCATAGCTTCCTTTCCCACACTGAGACTTCAAAAAATCATAACCCAAGTGAAAAAAATTATACACAGAAGGGCAGTTCCCACTCAGTTTTACAGGCCCTAGGTTCTATGGCAGTGACAATTACTCTAGTTCCCCTAGTCAGATATCACATGGGAATTCTACAATGGTTGCTGGCCTCTCAATGATCTACACTATATCAAATAAGGAAGATGAACTGCCAAAATACTGCAAGCAAACAATCCACAAAAGGAGAACCACTTTAATACCAAACACAGCAGAGCTTTCGGATACAATCCTTCATCAATACTAAATGTTACAAACTTCTTCAAGCTTATATATAGGTCCAAGGCAGTCATATGATCAGCAGCCAAAAAAAATCACATGGCCAAAATTGTTAAAACATATTACCAGATAAACAAACAATTCTATATACATAGTTATAAACATTACAACTTCAATCTGCTAAGCTTAACCAAAATTGGTTTAAGGCTTAACATATTGTTTAGGCCAGGTGGACAATCACTGGCAAACCTTAAAATCCACTCATATTCTTTGATTTCTAAAATATTATTTAAATCCCCACCTCTCGGAGAGGGGTAAACAGAATCTATAGCTCTAAACTTAAAAACATGATCTTGTCCACAATCTAGCACGTGTTTGTATAGAGCATTTCTGTCAACACATCTCCTAATTTCAGACTTATGCTCTGTGATTCTCTCTTTTAACTTACGTGTGGTCTTCCCTAAGTAAAATGATTTGCATAACACACAAGTAGCCAAATATACTATGTGCGTTGTACTACAAGTTGCTGAAATACGGAACCTAAATGTTTTCCCAGTCACAGGGTGTGTGAACACATTACTCCCTGCACCAACAATATCCTCGCAGCATGAACAATTATAACACTTACATGTGCCAGGATTAGAAGAAAGTGGTCTTATAATATTGATAGAAAAATCCTTATAGCATAAAGAATTTTTTAAGGTTCTCATGTTCCTATAGGCAAAAAATGGTCTATTACCCAATAAAGCCTTTAGTTCATTAGAAGCCATCAAAATCAGCCAATTGTTAGATATAATTTGCTTTATATATGGGGTTCTAAGGCTATATGCAGTCACATATCTAACTGAATCTATGCATACACTTGTGCTATTGGAAAGTATGTCAACTGAATCCAGTGGATCAGACAGAAATATAGGACTAAGTTTAGTCTTCCTGTCCTGCATTACTTTCTCCCTCTCAGCAGAAAGAAGAGAACTATCATAGCCACTGTGGGAGAAATCTGCCAGCATTTCCTCTAATTGCAGTTCAAAGCAGTGATCATCAGTGTTCAGTCTGCTTAGTCTGCATAGCTGGGATCTCAAAATACCCCTAAAAATATGCGGTGCATGCATACTGTGATAGTGGGTATATCTACCTGCACACACATCCTTCCTATGCAACTTTGTATGTATGAGTCCATCTTTAAACATTACTTCAGCATCCAGGAAAACAATATCAGTTTTGGACCAAGTCATTTTAAACTTTAAGAAAGGAGAAGCTTCATTCAGATAATTCAAAAACATATTCAAAGTATCCAGTGTACCTCTCCAAAGTAGAAAACAATCATCAACAAAACGCTGGAAAAATCTGATATATTGCCTGCAGGGGTTCAGTTCACTGAAAATATGTTTGCTCTCCCACTGGTAGAGCACCAGATTGGCATAGGTGTTGGCTACGGAAGTGCCCATAGCCACACCAGTGAGTTGAAGATAGAGAAGATCATTAAAGAAAAAAACATTATTTTTCAAGATGACATCCAGAAGGCTACACCAAGTCTCAATTTTACCATAATCAGGATTAGGGTATGATGTCAACAATTCTCTCAGAAGGTCAAGCCCGACATCATTTGGGATGACCGTAAAGAGAGAAACAATATCCAGAGTTACCAAATAATATTCATTATTAACCATTTGTTCCTTCTCTGAGTTGTACCATGTTCGTAACTTCTGCAAGAAGTCAAAACTGTCACGTAAAACCGAGCCACAATCATTCAAAAAAGGTTGTAGCTGCCCATGCAGGTAAATGGATATGGGCTCAGTCACCCATCCTGCTCCTGAGACAATGGGCCTCATAGGGGGGTCTGTAATAGATTTATGAATCTTAGGTATCCCATACAGGCGGGGTGTAATAGGACAAGGAACTGTTAAATAATTAAACAAGTCAAGATCTATCTGGCCCTGTAACTGTAAATCATAAATAACCATAATGACGTATGATATGCATTTTTTAACATCCATACCTGTGATACATCTAAAGGCAGTAGTGTCCTCCAATAAACAAGACATAGCAAACAAGTATCTGTCACGCTCCATAAGTACCACTACTCCCCCCTTATCAGCTTGCTTAATTACAATATCTTTACAAGAGCATAAGTCCTTAAATGCTCTAAACTCATCCAATGATAAGTTAAAACTGTTCCTTTTAGTTCTATTACTATTCTCATATAGTTGTCTGATCTGCAGTTCACAAAGGTCATGAAAGGCTTTCACCACGGGTACATTAACAGGTATAAAAGTACTTGAACGTTTAAATCTCCTCTCCACCATAGACAATTCACCAAACAGTAACTTTAGATTTAACATTCTAGTGAATTTCTTTAAGTCAGTTAAGGCAGACACCAAGTCATCACCACAGGAGGGAATAAAATTAAGTCCCTTTGATAAAACTGATAAGTGAGCTTCTTGTAGCTCAAACGCTGATAGATTTAACATAGATCTAATTATTTCCGACCCATCTTGGCTATGCCTAAAGGGCTGTCAAGCTTCCTTTTGTTGGATGCCCCAGAGCGTGTCGCTGAAGAATCCCTTGATGTCGTAGATCGCTCTTTTATAACTTCAGGCTGTTCCAACGAAAAGCGCTTAGAAGTGAAATTAATAGTTAATTGTTGAGACTTTCTCCCCACATCAGTATTGGCATTCTCAGTAGTGCAAGTCACTTGTTTCGATATCGTAGAAGCACTAGAGGTCTCAGCTCCAAGAGCTGACGTAGCGTGGACCAAACCATTCGCAAGTGCAGGCGGGGAAGCCTGTTTCAGGGGCATCTTATTTAGTCCAGTAGAAGCTGGAAGAACATCGCTCACAACGTCCAGAGTATCCAAATTGCCTTTGGCTTTGACTCTATCAATCAGCGGAAAATCACTTTTTAGCTTGTTACTGTTGTTAAGGGGAAAATGCTCCTTAGGCCAAGAGAAGATATTCCCTCTACCAAAATCGTTAATGTCGCGAACCAGTTTACGCTTCTTGGTTGCTTCCATTCTGGCATCCAGGGTCTGTAGTCTCCCCACCATATCTTGGAAGCTATTTGACATACTGGAAAAGATAGACATAGCCAGTATATCGTTCTCAAGGGAGCAAATGTCTTTTTTAAGATCCTCCTCTACAGTTAAGAAGTACTCATTCATGAGGGACATGTAGTCCAAGCCCAGCTTGATGTTTAATTGCTGCCACTTTTTAGGCATGCTTTACTACTGTAATGTGCTGCCTTTATGTTCCACCAGTACATTTGCACCATGTTATATGGTGTACCACAGCACCTCAAACAACATTTTTTACAATTTAGCTATTATGCCACAATACGTGTGCATTGGAGTGTGTGTGTGTGTGTGTGTTTGTGTGTGTGTGTGTGTGTGTGTGTGTGTGTGTGTGTGTGTGTGTGTGTGTGTGTGTGTGTGTGTGTGTGTGTGTGTGTGTGTGTGTTTGCGTATACATATATAGATATAGGTTTACCTCCATAATGTCGATGGCCACAGCAGCAATATAAAGCTTAACAGCAATTCAAAAAGTTAAATATTAAGCATTGTAATAGGAGTAAAACAATTTGACACACTTACAATGTATACAGATGTCTACAAATACAATCTATGTTTCATCAGCAGAGAGTTTAGGTGTAAAAAGTGGTAGAGGAAGAAATATTTAGTAGAAGACTAGTATTAGGCAATCTTCAAAGGTGAAAGAAGGTAGGAGGAGAAATGAAGGTATAAGAATGCATAGTGAAAAGTTATCCAGGGGTAATACAGGAGCATAGCCAATTCTTGTTCAAATGTTCTTTAACAAGGAGTTTGAATCTGAAGGAAGTAGGGGAATTTAGAATATATTGGGGAATGTTGTTCCAAATTTTTGCAATCTGATTTGTAAATAAGGAATCACCAAAAGTGTTGCAGGATTTCTTAGGTTGTAGAAGTAGTTTGTTGGATGAATGGAGGGGGCGAATTGTGTAGTAAGGTTGTATTAGGTTGCTCAGTGCTGGACAGGCTTCTGTTTTTTTTATTTATTTTGCTCTTTTGCTTCGCTGTTTTAAATAGTTTTATAATGCTGTTTATTATAATTGCAGGTATTATAGATGTTTTCTAAATTGTGGTATTTTGATGACCGACATGCTACAGCTTTTTACTTTTGTAAATTCACATAAGTTTAACAGGGGTTATAAGTATTCAAAAGTCATTAATCCAGAAATCTTACCAGTTGTTCAGTATCTATGCTTGTAACAATTCATTACTTTTACTTTTTCTGGAGGAACGGTAACATTTATAAATCTCATAATTATTGACCAGTAATTAGGTACTTCTTGAAAGCATTTTGGAGTGACAGTTTTCTATTTCATGTTTTGATTATAGTATATTGAGTTCTGTACTTCTAGATTATAATTGCCAATCAGTGCATCGCAGATGATATAACTATATAGGTAATGTTCATCTTGTAATAAAAATAAATATATAAATAAATAAAACTGTCCCAATTGCATCACTCATGTGGCAAGTACCATGCAGCCAACTGTAAAGGAATTTGTCTAACAAATGCTTATAGCCCAAGAGCACTATTCTGGTGACTCCTAGTAATTAAAAAAATGGTTTTCAGGTAAACTCAAAGTGGCTGACCATTAGAGATAGTCAGCAGAGCTCCTCCAGATCTGCCTCTGTATAGGAAATATATCTAGAATTATACCTCTGCATGGTCATATGCATAGATGTGGACTGCTTGTTAACTACTGGCTAGCTAAAACTCTGGTTCCAGTTCCTGTGGTTGAGCAGTTGTAAGTCGAACCTTGAACGGTCTATTACAGTCCGTTGCTATCAGATTTATCATATGTGAAAAACTAGGAGGAAGTACTTTCCTGTCCTGCAGGGTCCATGCTAAAGCCAGTTCCCAAGGTTTTCTGATCCATTAGAGTGTGATGGATGCAGTGTGAGTCAACTTATGGCAAGTTGATGAGAAATACTGGAACCAGTATTCAGTGATGTCCTCTTGTTTGAAGCTCCACTGTACAGTGTATAAAGCTGTGTTACTATATTCAAGATACAGAATTAGTGCAGAAAAGGACAACAAACATATTATAGGACAAAGCTAAAAGAAACAGGGCAAAATATGGACCTTACTAGATGCACAGTGGAATGAGGAGATTAGTAAATGATTACAGAAACTTTATACAGGGAAATTGGGTGCTCTGTAATGCAGAAAATATGATACATAAGGGAGAAAGTAGAATATATCTTTCATAAACAATGCTACAGAAAATGTCGACAGGGAGTAGGTTGCATGCAATGACACTGAAGTAGCTGAAAGGGTATTTTGAAGAAATATTTCTTTTTGAGATAGTATTGAGTGCTTGTACTGTGTATGCATTGAATTTACCAGAGCAATACAACATGACTTGTTGTCAGTCGAACAAAACATAACTGATCACGACAATCAAGATTCAAAGTGATAAAACAGTTTAACCATTTGAGGATAAAATATAACCATACTAATGTAGTGACCTGTATATATTTGGCTAATAAACGTTCCCGGGGATAAAAAGCTTTCCATTCTATCCACAGAATAACGTGTTTTTAGTATCTTACTAGTTATTTGGTTATATGTTGTTTTCTTACCACTGTTATGGTCTCAGAAAGCAGCATACTTGGTTTTTATCAATGATTCATTATTTAGAGGGCAACATAATATTCTAAATGTTGATTTTTATACCCATTATAAACTTGAAGCCATAGTATTCTTGGGAAATAATCACCATTGTCCTTAAAATGAAGTCATTAAATGAAGTCAGATAGACCCATTATTGAAGCTGGCAGCAGCTTTTAATCAGTTAGGAAGCAATTTGCTATGGGGCTTATTTGTAGTGTGTGCATTGAATATGTTTCTGATGTAGAAATGCAATGTACATGAAAGGGACAGAAGGCTCTAACACCACAGGTGAGGATCAGTTATTCTGATTGTACCTTAGTAGGGGGAACAACAGCTCATGCGACCAAATGAGAAATATACAGATCCTTGCAGTGACTGAAGTGAAAAAATAAACACTGCAGTTAGAAAATATATTCTGTAGCAAACCTATGAAGATGATGAGAGTGATGCCTTCTTACTGTTAAACTGCAGGACGTTGCTAAAGATAAATTTCAGAAAGCAGTGTTGTTGTGTTCTTTGGCTTTTCCCGGTTAGGGGTCACCACAGCTGAACTCCGGTCCGCTAATGATTGGCAGTAGATTTTTACATGCCGAGTTGTCGGCCCTGATGCACAACCTTCAACGAAGGTACACCCATTCACGCATGTCTCCACACAGAAGATGCTCTAGCTGAGAATCGAACAGGACAACTTCTTACTGTGAGGCGACAACACTACTGCAGCACCACCACTGCAGTAATCCAATTTCAGAAACAGTGTATGTTCACAAAATCCTATGTCGGGAAAAGACACTGAAGTTGCAGCTTGCCTTGAACTTTTAAATGTGTGAGAGAGAGATAAACAAATTGGATGGCTTAAGACAGAGATTACACTGCAGAATCAGACAGCAGACTGGGTTGGATACTTCAAACAAGAGCCAAACACAGAGACAGAGACTTGCCAGCCATATGATAAATTGCATATTAGCCATAACAATTTAAACAGAGCTTTTGATTTCTCTTTCCTCAGCTTTCTGCACATTAGGCATGTACTTGAACTTCAACATTAGAGTTATTTGGCTGATTATAATTTTGCAGTATACTAATTGCTTGCATTGTGTGTGAGCAGTAATTCAGCAAACTGTGTGCATCTATGGCTGTTCTGTTCTGAATGACCTTATGGGTACCTTAATGTCACGGGGGAACTCGCTAGGGAAGTTAGTAATTCACTGAAATATGATAGCTGAAGTAAAGTATACTCCCTTAATGTCCTTTGCCAGATGACTGATGAACTGTATGCAGGTAGAGTGGACTGAACGGTTTTATTTCTGTGATTGATGCAACATGGAAAAGCTATTCCTTAGGGCCATCCCTCCATCACATGCATATTGTCATAATTTTGGGAGAACTTCTCTAAAAATGTCAAATTCTGGTTTGATGCTTCAGTTAAAATTGCACTCAGTTCCAATTTATGTATTTGTTTGTGTCTTTCGGCTTTTCCCAGTTAGGGGTCGCCACAGCGGAACTCCGGTCTGCTAAAGATTGGCAGTTGATTTTTACGTACCAGCTTGCCAGACCTGATGCACAGCCTTCAACGAAGGTACGCCCATTCACGCATGTCTCTACGCAGAGGACGCTCTAGCTGAGAATAGAACCGGACAGCGTCTTACTGTGAGGCGACAATGCTACCGCAACACCACCACCGCGGGTTCCTTTCTAATTTGACCTGACAGTTCTTAGTAATGATTTTTTGTACTTTATTTTGCTTTTGCATCTTCTTAAAAGTACTCAATTGCATTTATTCTGCTCCATTTATTACTGCTTGGTAGTAGCCTGGTTAAATTGTAATTGTTATTTTAAGCCTTTTGGTTTAAGCACTTGGGCTCCAGACCAGTTGTTTTACATTAAGAAGGTTTGTAGTCTGCACTGTTGTGGTAGGACAGGTAGCTTACATCCTTCTAAGTTGGGAACTGCTGATTGAAGGCTCATTGTCTGTTATTCTAAAAATGTATTAGTTCTGGTTAAAGCACTTGGGCTTCAGGCCAGTTATTTTTCATTAAGAAGGTTTGTGGTCTGCATTCTTATGGGAGGAGAGGCTAGATTCTGCCCTTCTGAGCTGGGAATTTCTGGTTAAAGGCTTATTGTGCCTGCTTATTTGAACTATTTATTTCTGAAATTGGTGCACCTTGTTTGCTGTAGCATAGACTAGATTCAGACATCCTGAATCTAGCTTTGTTTGTATAACTAATCCAGGCCATCTTTTTAGGAGAAGGTTCCCCTGCACCCTAGTGGCAGGAGTGTGCAGTTAGAACTTGTCTGATTGAAGACTGCTGGAACAGGGCTCAGTTTTGAGCCTTTTTACTGGTTAACTGGGTAATTTGTTTAAATCAGTTTGCTTGTTTTCTGTTGTTATATAAAAAATTGCACTCTATTCATCTGCTTTTACTGTATTTGTGTTTCTTCCTACTTTATTACTTTATTTTGCTTTTGCTGCTTGTTCTTAAAAGTACTTAATTGCACTTATTCTGCTGCATTTATTACTGCCTGTTAGTAGCCTGATTAAATTGTAACTGTTATTCTAAGCCTTTGGTTGAAGCACTTGGGCTTCAGACCAGTTGTTTTACATTAAGAAGGTTTGTGGTCTGCATTGTTGTGGCAGGACAGGTAGCTTACATCTTTCTAAGTTGGGTGTTGCTGATTGAAGGCTTAGTGTCTGTGATTCTAAAAGTGTATTAGTTCTGGTTTAAGTACTTGGACTTTGGGCCAGTTATTTTACATTAAGAAGGTGTGGTCTGCACTCTTGTGGGAGGAGAGGGTAGATTCTGCCCTTCTGAGCTGGGAGTTTCCTGGTTAAAGACTTATTGTGCCTGCTTATTTGAACTGTTTCTTTCTGAAATTGGTATGCCTTGTTTGCTGTAGCACAGACCAAATTCAGACCTGCTGAATCTAGCTTTGGTTGTATAACTTGAGCACTAATCCAGAACATCATTTTTGGAGAAGGTTCCCCTGCACCCAAGTGGCAGGAGTGTGCAGTTGAAACTTGTCTGATTGAAGACTGCTGGAACAGGGCTCGGTTTTTAGCTTTTTATTGGTTAATTGATTAATTTGATTAAATCAGTTTGCTCATTTACTGCTGTTATATATAAAAAAAATACACTTTATGCATCGCCGCTTAGCTATGATTAAACTATTCCCGGTGCCATAAAGTCTGCTCTTTAAAATTTCCCTTAAAACTAGCCAGTTTTTTAGTTTTAGCACTCAAATCTGTTTCTTTGAACTCAGCACTTGTTCAGAACTCATTGTAAGCACTAAATAAGCTGCAAATTACTACAGCACTCAACTTTCCTCACTTGTCTAAAGGAAAACAGATTTTAGTACTTAATAAATAAGCACCTATCCAGGCATGTCTAAGGGTCCGCTCCCGGTGTTTTCCCCTGTCTACCTGATGAATATGGGCATCTTGGGGCAATGCAGCAATTGCCTCGTACACAGATAACCCGCTCCTCCTACCACCCAACACTACAACCTGTGAGAGATGTACTTATATAGCCAAACTGGAAGCAAAGCTCTCTTCACCTAAGACTGGACTAGACAGTCAAGAGGAGAAGGTAAACACTTGCACCACACCACACATCACATAGTCCCTCAAAATCTACACCACCAAAACAGACACATAGAAAAATAAACACACACCTACATTCACGGAGGCACTCAATAAAAATCTGTTCAAGCAACAGAGACCTCCAAAGCAGAAACGCAAGCAACCACCACCTCCTAACACAACCCAAATGACACATAGCCCCAAACTCAGTGTGCCATTCAACCACAGCCCATAAGTCATAACAATGTACCCAACACTCTAGTCATAGGTGACTCTATAGTCAGGCACACTGATGTTCCACTCACCAGGCTAAACAAGGAGAAAGTTACTGTTAGCTACCTGTCAGGTGCTAGGATCTGCCACATAATGCATGCTGTCAGGTCACTCCACAACAAGTACAAATATGACTCTGTCATTGTCCATGTTGGTGTGAATGACCTGAGACGTACCTCCCTGGACTACATGAAAAGAGACATGGAGGAGCCCTCCGATCTTGTAGCCCAGGCAGGTATGACCCTAGCCCTGAGTAGCATCCTGCCATCACCCAGAATGATACCACAGTACAAGGACAAAATGATTGACTTCAACAATTGGCTAAGCTTCTGCTGTCATTCTAAGGGGATCCAGTATCTGTCTGCCTGGGATGACATGATCAACAGACCACGATGCTTTGCCAGAGATGGCTTGCACCTGTCATCCTTGGGATTCCGGATACTGACTAAGGCTTTTGCCACCCCTATAGTGCCTTTTTTAGGCAAGGTTCAAATGACAAATTCACCACCATAGCTGGTACAAGCAAGAAAAATCTGAGGGTAATGCTACTCAATGCTAGAAGTCTAAATCTCAAAATGCATTCACTCGAGGCACTCCTTAAAATGGAGAACATCGACATCTGTGCAGTGACAGAGACTTGTTTCAAGGCTCCAGAGAGCACCTCTGCATTCCCAGGCTATAATTCATACCACACCTTTCAGCCACCTAACCTAGACCGAAACACTAAAGGTGGAGGCGTGTCCATATTCATTAAGGATATCCACACCTCCAGGCTAGTTGCTCAGCATAATGCATCCGAGATTATCCAAGTGCAACTAACTCTGGACAAGACCCGCAATCCAAACTGTAACTTGCTACAGGTCTCCCACCATGCCCCAGGATTCCCACTCCTCATTTCTTGAAACACTGGAAAATATTAGGGTACAACCCAACACCCTCATAATGGGTGATTTCAACTACTCCACCATTAACTTGGAAAACTACTCATGTACCAACTCTTTTGCTCAACGTTTTCTGGAATTCATAAATTCCAACACCTTGGATCAACTTATCCACACCCCCCACCAGGGCAGCAATATCCTAGACATGGTCATTACCAACATGGGTGACCGGTGTTCCACATCAGAAGTCAATTCCTCTTTGGTCAGATTTGACCACAAGCTAATCACCCTAGACATCCACATCCCACCCCTACCCCCCATTAGGGAAACCACCGTAAAAAAATTCTCCAAAGCCAACTTCACACTTCTTAAGACAGAAGTGGCAAACTTCACGACACCCATGCAGACAGACAATAGAGGTACGACTGCTGAATCCTACACAAATGCACTTTATAAGCACTTACATGAGTGCATGGATCGTGCTATCCCTAACAGAACCAAATTGATATCATCAAAAAAAAGGAAGCCAATCTGGTGGTCCCCTGCCATAAACAAACTCTACAACAGAAGAAAGAAACTGTTGCAAAAAGAGTAAAATTCCATGATTGGAGGAACTCCCTGGTCAGCCTCAGTAAGAAGCTGAGATCCCTCATAAAATCCTCCAAAGCTAGTTACAAAAACAAAATTGCCACTGATTCTAAAGACAAACACAAAGCATTCTATAGCTATGTCAAGAATCTCAATGGCAACACTGAGATCTGCTCTGAGTTACAGCACAATGACAAACTGATATTGCCATCATCCTGGCAGATAGGTTCAGTGCTAACTTTACCCCTCTCTTACCCCCTAAAGGGGCCATCTCTATACCAGAAGAATGCAAAGTTCCTGTAATCATGGCTGCACAGGTAAAGAACACACTCTCCAAAGCCAAGAACACAGCATCCATGGGACCTGACAACATCCCAGGCTGTGTTCTACATGAACTACAGAATGAAGTGGCACCCCACCTAAGCACCATGTTCAATCATAGCCTCACCTCAGGCTTTATGCCCACTGAATGGCACACAGCGATGGTTATCCCACTCCACAAAGGGGGAGCCACCACAGACCCTGGGAACTACTGCCCCATTAACCTAACGAGCCTGGTCTGCAAGGCCATGGAATGTATCATCATGGAACTTATAAACAAAGACATTGGTAATCTCTAAACTCTGGACCCCACCCAGTTCGGGTTTGTAAAAGGCAGATCATGTCTGCTAAATCTGATAGACTTCTTTGAAGCAGTCACCAAAGCTGTCGACAAGGGTAAGGTGGTTCACACAGCCTATCTAGATCTCGCCAAGGCTTTTGACACCATGGCCCACTCTGGAATTATAGATAAAGTCACTAAACTAGGTATAAATCCCTATGTCACAAGATGGGTTGCCAACTTGCTCACTGACAGAACCCACACTGTGAAAGTAGCAGACTCCAAATCTGACTTCAGACCAGTGACAAGTGGTATACCACAGGGTTCAGTCCTGGGTCCTCTCCTGTTTGGTATCTACTTTTCTGAAGTATAGGCTAACACAGAAGGTCTTTGGCTAACGAAGTTCGCAGATAACTGCAGACTAGGAGCTATAATAAAAACTCCTAATGATGTGGACATCCTACAAAAGGGCCTCACTGAGACATATGCCTGGTGTCAAAGCCATGGCCTCAAGCTCAATGTCAAAAAGTGCATTGTCATCCCTTTTGGTAAAAACTCTGTACCCATGAGCTACCACATAGGTGGTATGATGAGAGACCTTGGGACACAGATGGACAGTAGTCTCTCTTTTGATAATCACTTCACCACAGTAGTCAGGAAATCCAGGAAAAAAGAGGTAATTGTTCTCCTCTACCCATCACTCATTAGACTCATTATAGAGTACAACTCCCCTTTTGGTATGTACTTCACAAGACATCTACAACAACTGGAAAGGCTGCAGAAATACCTCACAAAGAGGATTACCGGCGTCAAACAGATGCCCTACGCAGACCGTCTCAAAAAACTCCAGCTTTACTCCGTCACATATCGCCTACTCAGAGGCGATCTCTGCCTAACATACAAAGGTATGTCAAACCCAGAGCGGTTGGACATGCTCCACTTAAATAAATCCCAATCCCTCTGAGCTACATGCTCTAGGGACCTAAACTTTGTCACCACAATAAGCAGAACATGCTGGAAGGATAGATTCCTGTCCCAGAGACTTCCCATACTCCGGAACAAACTGCCTGTCTATATCAAACAAAGCTCCTCATTAGCACTCTTTGAGAAAAATCTTGATGATTGGATGGGAAATAGGAAATTCACCCTGGGAATCACCTCTGGGGCTCTGCTCGACAGGGATACAGGAAAATAATTTTCTTGGGTGGCGAATGCCAGGGTAATTTTTTGGCTAGGCTTATATAGGCCCTAGGGCCAATAGCCTAGTACCCACTTATGAACCTATCAAGGCCTCATAACTCAATTTCCAGGAGTTACCACATGTATGTCACTGAGGCACTGTAATTCAAGACAAACATTTATTACATTATAATTTATGTTTGTTTATGTCATAAGGCTGTATCAAAGCAATTTATTCTGTTATTGTTTTGTTTTCAACTCAGAAACTGAAGATTAAGTTCATGTGCATAGTTAATTTTGGGTGGAAAATTGAAAGAATATTTATATGAAGATAGAAGCTTCTAATTACTTGAAGCAGATTGTTGTTAGTAACTATATTTTTAAGATGTATGTCATCAAGCCTGCTATAGGTGAGTTAGAACTTTAGCACTTATTAGAAAAAAGTTATAGAATGTAGAGGAATTGATAGACTTTATTTGGATCAAGTCATTTTGTTCTTCATGTATTTCCTTAATCATGATTTCTGGATTAAATATTTTTCTCCAGCTATTAAATGGGTAATGTTCGAAAACAGTGGTGTACACAGAAGAGCTGTATTGTACCACCCCTACCCACATAAAATGTATATATTTAGGTAACCATTTAAAATGTTGGGGCCTGCACTGCCAAGTTTCATGATGTGGAGACTGTATGGCTCGTAAATCCAGACTTATGAGTACTAAGTCTGAAATTGCCATTTCTCAGATTATTCCCTTTGAGATATGTGTCAGTGATGCAATAGATGGTGCACTCGTCTTTGGTGCAGAAAGCCATGGGTTCTATTTCCACATGGGGAGGATGGATTACTGACATTACACTGCAGCATAATGAGGGTGCTGCACAATTGTGTGTTATCCCTGGACGAGATGCTAAACTGAGATTCCATTTGCTTGTTGGTGGAAACTCAGGTGGATAAAATGTGCTAACCTTAACCCTACTCCTGCCCCTAACCCTAATGTTCATCTTAACTTTAACAAAGTCCTTCCCATAATACTGCCACTAAACAATACAGCTCAGTCACTCACCGCACACACACGCACACACACCCACACCCAAACACACACACACACACACACACACACACACACACACACACACACACACACACACACACACACACACACACACACACACACACACACACTTAAATTAAGCACTTACTGTAACCCTAACCCACACACACATTCACACAAACCCACACACATACATCCCACTTACCTTTTTTGGTAAAGCAAACATTTGACATAACATCTGTTCAATAAACTGGATATTCAAACAAAATAATAAAAAATAGACCTGCACTTCCAGGTGTCATCCAGAGCAACAGTTAACCAAACACATTACACACACACACACACACACACACACACACACACACACACACACACACACACACACACACACACACACACACACACACACACACACACACACACACACACACACACACACACACACACACACACACACACACACACACACACACACACACACACACATACCACTGGATGTAGAACTTAACACTGAAAATGGGTTTCAAGTAATCTATTTTCTTTAAGGACATAAGCACTGTTTCTGTGTTAATTAGTTTTAACTGTCAATAAAACTATCAATATACAGATTGAATCATTTTAATGCTTGGTATCACACACAGAGTAAATTTTAATAACAAAATATGGTTTGCACCTTCCAGTTCTAAGCCTAATTTTAAAGAAGTCATATCATCTACTGAAATGATATATAGCTTGTTGTGCTCAGACACAAACAAATCTGCCTCCCACAATAAAAAATATCAGTGATCATTTAGCAGTGATTGTTAATACATAACTCATGTAAATGACATTTGCTTTCATGTATAGTAGTACAACCTAACCTCACCAAATAGATAGCTTTCTAATTGTACATATCTGATGTCTCCTGAAGAAAGGCGAAATATATAATTGCCTCAGTAATACATTTCAACTTGCTGATATCATGCAGATACACTGTACTCCTACAAGCCATACCAATGAACATTCAACTGTGATCATTTGACTGCCATGTACTTTCACACACTCATGCCTCCTCAGGCCAGGCCATCCTTACCCTGTTCCCCAAAGACAGATAACTTATATGTACATCTTGATTGTCTGAGTGTGATTAAAACAAAAAGGAATAAATAATGTCCACATCCATGGTCCATGCAAAAACTACAAGAAATTTCCCTGAACTGTTATTCTACCTTAAGCTACAGAAAATTCTTTGAGTCTCTATCAGATGCCATACAAGAATGGAGGAACTCTCTGTAGATAACTTATTCTGCATATGGGCCGCATTAAATTACCTTAAGAAGAAGTTGTGTGTTCACACATAATGGAAACCAGTCAATATAATACAACTTGTCAGCCTGTCTTTTTACCTACTGGCCATGTAGGCCACTAGCAGAGATCATCAAAAGATGATTACATGTCTGAAACAGTTCATCATTCTTAAGTAAACATTCTATAATAACAATTTTTGAATAACAAATATAGAAGCTCAGTGGTAAACTGTAATTAGATTTTGCTTATATAGTAAATTTCTGAGTGCCAAGTCTAGCTTCCCAGCAAATCATTCCCCTTTTTCCCCAGTATTAACATTCCAAATACAGGAAAATGATAGCCCCCAGGATGAATGAATAGGTGTTTTTGTTATATAATTAAAATAAACTATATTAACTATTTTATATCTTTTGAATTCTCCCCCTTTCAGAAGAATTGAAAAGTAGAAATTTCTTACATTCTGAATGTAGTCATTTACATTAGAGAGGCAGTGAAACTGTAGCAATAAAACAGCAACCTGAAAGCCAAAGTTTGGGTTTTGTCATCACAGAGTTTCAAAAATAAAATAAACAGCACCTTTAGCTCCTTTTGTATTGCACCCATACTATCATATATGCCCACTCTCACATTTGAGAACAAAGATGTCATTTTGGCCACAGTACTGAAGTTCATGCACTCTTGTTTCATACAGTTGTATCTCTCCCCTCACAATGACATATGTCAGTGATTGTTTACCAGGGATAGCCAGCTTCCTATGTACACTTCTTGGGCCAGATTCTAAAGAGTTGCTCTCAGTGAAAGTCTGCCCTGATTCTGAAACACCTGCTCTCAGTGTAAGTGATTTACTTCGGTGTAAGGCCTATCTGTAAATAGGTTTAGTATGGGGACCAGATTCTAAAACATCTACTCTCAGCCTGCTTTCAGTGTAAGTAGTCACTTACATTAAGAGCAAGTCTTTGGAATCGGGGCCCTTGTGTTTGATTTTGATAAAACTGAAATGACTCTAATGTCTAATTGTGATGAAAGAGAAACAACTCTAATGCTTGATTGTGATGAAAGTAAAAGCACAATAACTGCATCCACAGCCACAGAATGAAAAAACAAATCAAGCTGGTTGTCTTATGACTTTTTTTACCTAATGAAAGAAACATATACTAGTTTACATTTATTTAGCACTTATTTTTAAAGCAAAATAATTGTGAAACTACATGTAAAAGAGATGACATTTTTCCACTATGTAAAAAAAATCTCCTTTTTGTCACTTACTATGCACATCATAAGCACCATACCTGGTTTCAATATTGACAAATATATCTCATAGAATAATTAAGTTCTGCAACTACATTTATAGTGAAATCAGCCAATGCTGAAGCTTTTGTAAGCTTACTTTAGAGTCTGAATGGAAATTGCAGAAATCATGGCACTTAGAATACAGCTATAGAAGCTGTATTTTCCACTCTGACAAAATGGGGTCCATCTTCAGTATCCTTTTTACAATCACTGCAGCATAGCAGTACAGAAGTAAGTAAATACAGCAATACACAAAACTTAGTAGTTGAGAACTGAAAAGAATGAGACGAGAAACTGTGTGTGCCTGTCTCTATCTTATCTTCATTCTTGGTCACAGGCAGCTGATTCACAACAACAAAACAAAAGCGGAAACAGACCACCTCACCATTAAATATAGTAGCAGACAAAAACAGCATTCCCCCAACCACCCAAAGCCATTTCTGTTGTATTCCTTCTTTATTCTTCATAACCTCAACCCATGCACAAACTGCAGTTTAGGCAGAATCATCATTTTAGGCAGGCAGCTCATTCACTGTTACCCCCACTCCCTTATCTAACATCCTCAGACAATACAAAAATCCAAGCCTGGTAGAAAATGCATATAATAACTATGATGCAAGCTGTGCTTGATGTGCTACTTTTGTGCTGTGGTAATTCCGAATGTCTCCATATCCAACAGTCAAAACTGAAATTCACACTCTGGTAGAACTACAGTAAAAAATGATGCTGCTGTATAGACTATGAATGTCTGTTGATGCCCGTACATGAGAATATTTTCTTCTGAAACTAGACAACATTCATCATATTGATTACTGATGTAGTAGCCTTAGGTATATGGGTTATAGTCTGTCAAGGATATAACAGCTGGGTAGCTTCAAATGCTTTAGGGCACCTTCCATGTCCACAAACTGTTAAACAGCTCGAGCTGAGCAGACTAAAAGACAAGTTTGGGTGTAAAGCCATTCAGAGCTTTACTGCCACCAAAGAGTATGCTCCTTGGAGGCTTTTCTGGATCGACAGTCTGCTTGTGCTTACCTTTGCTGGGCACATAAGTTTCCTTTGGGGCAAAAACTTCCATTTTCTTAATTTTATTGATGTTTTATTACTTTGATTTTCATGGAAGTTATTTTAATCTTAGGAATGTTGTGTTTTAATGGACTGTCTTGAGACCACAACATACTTTTAAATGGATCACTCATTTTTATGTCCACTTAAAAGTAAATGCAAACATTGTTTTCTGTAGAGAAACTGTGTTTATTTTTCTTTTCTGGACTGGCATAGTGTTTTATAGAACTTTTTTCTGTGTTTTTTTCTGTCAGAAATAACTCTTGTGGAATGGTAGTGTTTCCCAGCAATTGCTGCTTGTCTTTTCTGGGAAAGAGGTACCATTTTTGGCTTGACTATGGGACAGACTACCGATTCCATGGTTGGTCTGTCTTCCAGCCACAAATACAAAAGTTAAGCAAACAGTCTTTGCCACCACAGCAGGTTAGCAGTTTGTCTCAGTCACAGGTAGGTGACTCTGCAGTGGCCATTTTTTGTACCTCATACCACTCATCTTTTCCCGGATCCCTTTGGTGTAGCACATACAGCCACTATAGACTGGGGGTTATCCACATCTGCAGCTGTTAGGGGTCTCCTCAGTGGGCAAGGGAGAGCCACTCTTATTGGTCCTGGCAAAGGTTTTCAGTGTAAGAACACTTAGGTTTCTCTCCCTCAGAAAATACTTGTTACAGAAAAATTTTCTAGAACCCACACCCATTCCTCCTGTTCTGCCTGCTTTAGAGGATGTGTGTGCATTACTGACTGCAGTTTTCCTGATAGTCAGCCAGCTGCCTTTTTAAGGCAGATAGGATGTATAAAGTTTCTCAGTCTCTTACATTTTTATACACAGTTCCTAAATCTGATCCAGCAGCTATAGCTTTAATTGATCCAGCTGCTGCTAAGCATTTATTTAATTCCAGTCTTAGTCTTTCCGATAAGGATGGGAAAATTATTGATAGGTATGGGAAAAGTGTATACTTCTGCAACTTTGTTTTTCAGAATTTTTAATTTTCAGGCTCATATGTTAAAGTTTGTTCAGACAAATTATAAAAGTATAAGGAATGTTTTATCTGTAGTTTCTTCTTGTGAGGAAAAATCTGCTTTAGATAACTTAGTTTCTTCTGTTGTGCAAGTCACTCCTAATAGTTGCAGTGCAGGACTCTGTTGATACTTCTTCCAGGGCTATGGCCACTAGTACTCTTTTAAGGAGGTTTGCACGGCTGCATTCTCAGAACTTCCCAGATGGTGTTAAAAATTAGATTTTAAATTTTAAATTCTTCCTTGGACAGGTATTTGGTGTTTGGCCCCTCTGCTGCAGAAGTGATTAAAATGTGTGATTTTCATCCTTCCTTTTCCAAATTGTCCAAGAGAATTTCTATCTTCTCATCTAGTTTTAGCAAAACACAAAATAAACCATCTCAACAAAGTTGGTGTTTAAGAAAAAGTGGCAAGGGGGTTCCAAAAATAATTCTCAAACCTCACAAAACCAGGGACAGTCCATCAAGTCTATATGATTATTCAAGAGATCTTGTAATCTCCTTCCACCCTGACCCCTTTTCTTCCAGAAAGTCTGAATCTACATTTTTCTCTTTGGTAACAGATTATTTCAAATGTGTTCTGAAAATTATATATCAAGATTATAGATGGCACTGTGAGGAAATTCATCCTTTCCAGGAGGTCATCCTGCAGATCAGATTCTTTTGTTCCCAACTTGTTCTTCATCACATGCTTTCTCAAGGAGTGACAGAACCAGTTCCTCTTTCTCAAGTGGGGAAGGGTTTTTACTCAAGGATGTTCCTAGTGCCAAAGTAAGACAATGCTTGGAGACCAGTTCTGGATCTTTTTTTCCTAAACCTGTTTGTGAAAGTGCCAAAACTGAAAAAGATGCCACTTCACAACCTGTTACCTCTTCTTCCTCTTTCAGGTTTCCTTGTAACACTGGACTTAAAAGATGTTTATCATCAAATTCATATTCATCCAGACTTAAAATCTTAAGGCTTTGGATGTCTGGACCCCATTATCAGTTCTCTGCCTTACCCTTTGGACTATCTGCTGCACCAAGGATGTTTACAAAGTGTCTAGCTCCACTTAAAGATCATTGCAGGCTACAGGGTATCCACATTTTCCATATTTAGACAACTTGCTTATCTCAGCAAAGTCTTTTTCAAAGTGTTAGGATTTTTTCTGTTGGATAAGAGCTCTGCTACACAAGCTGGGATTCCAAGAAAACATTCAAAAGTCTTTCTTGACTTCCTCACACAAGACTATGTTCCTGGGATGTCAACTATATGCCACATTTCAGAGAGCTTTTCTTCTACAGGACAAAATAGATGTTTATTTCGATCTTTTTCTAAGGTTTATTTGTGATTCTCATGATACCCTAGGAAGATTCCACATGAGAAATATATAGTGGTATCTGAAATCGCTTTGGTCCTAGCATCATCTCCCTTTATCTTTTCATATCCCATTGCTGGGGTTTGTCAGAAGAAAGATTTCTTGGTAGAGACAACAAATATTCCTAAATTCAGGTCTCTCTTTCCCCTTCCCTTCTCCAAAGCTGTTAGTCACTACACTTTGGACTTTGCTTGGAGAGCAGTTTTAGAATGGATGAAAGTGCAGGGGATGTGGGACACCAAGGACAAATGCAACCACAAAATTATCCATGAGATGCTTGCCCTGATGAAGACACTCAACTCTCTGAACCGTCTTTGGTTCCCAAGACCTCTTCAAGTAGTTTCAGGCAATACCACAGTCATGTGGTACAGCAACAAGCGGGGGGAATCCAGTTTGAACCCCCCTTTGCAGACTAGCTGTGTTAGCTTGGGATATAACTTCACAGCACAACTTCACTCTACAGGCATCCTACATTCTGTCAAAGCAAAACTGTTTGGCAGACAACCTAAGCAGGATCCGGGCAGACCCACACAAATGGAAACTAGATCAGGAGGTCTTCCAATATTTGATACATCTGTGGGGAGTTCCTCAAGTAGACCTCTCTGAACAATCATCTGGCAAGATTCTGTTACAGGACTCCATACATGAAGGCTAGGAGGACAGATATCTTTTCTTTTCTTTGGACAGGAATGCTCCTGTATGCTTTTCCACCCTTTCCCCTAATATCTAGGGTACTTCTGAAGATTCAGAAGGAATCCCCCAGGATAATTGTGGTGACTCCAGTTTGGCCCAGGCAACCATGGTTCCCCCTTCATTTGGAAATGGGCAGGGGTAATTACCATAAGCTTCCCCACAGGCTGGATCTACTCACACAAGAACAGGGGTGTTTTATACACCCCAGCATCAATCATCTTCAACTGACTGTTTGGATAATAGGGTCTTAATTCATTTTAGGAACCTGTTTACTAAGGATGTGCAGCAGGTACTTACCGAGGCAAGAATGTCTGCTACTAGAACATTATATGTTAGCAAATGGAAAAGGTTTTCTAGTTAGTGCCTACAACATAACCACCACTGATTCATGACTTCTGGTTTTACAATATTTGTGTGAGTTACTATCCTATGGCCTGTCTTATTCCTCTATCAAGGTTCATTAATCTCCTGTGTCTGCCCATGAACCCTTCTATTTCAATGCAGTCAAATATCAAAATGTTTTTGAAAGGGGTTTTGCATAAGAGACCTCCAAGAGAAATGGTGGCCCCTCCTTTGGATCTTAACACTTGCTTCATTTGAACCAGCTAATTAGACTGACTTGAGGTTCTTAACATTGCTCTGGACCTCTGCAAGAAGAGTATCTGAGATGCAGGCTCTTTTGGTGAGTTAACCTTATCTCATTTTCCATAGGGACAGAGTTTCTTTGAGAACTACTCCTTCTTTTATGCCTAAGGTGGTATCCAAGTTTACTTTAAGCCAAACTATCCATCTCCCATTTTGTCTTTCCTGAGCCTAAAAATGAGTGTGAAAGCATACTCCATACCTTGGATGTCCACAGACAGCTTAGGTACTATCTTGATAGAACTGAATCTTTCAGAACTTTGGTTCAATTGTTCATTTTTTGTGAAGTTAAGAAGGGACAACTTGTGTCAAAACAGAATATTTCAAAATGGTTGTCTAAGGCTATTACTTTTTGGTATACTTACCATTACAAATCTTTTCCAGGCAGTGTCAAGGCCCACTCTGCCAGGTCTGTGACATCATCAGTGGCTTTTTGGAAAGGGTTGGACTCCAGAGGTATTCTAAAAACTGATACATGGTCCTCTGTACATAGTTTTACAAAGCACTATGCACTTGATTCCTTCTTTTGGTTCAGATCAAACTTTGCTAGGACCATTCTTGAAGGGTACCTGGACTCATCTTCTTCCACCTCCAAATATAGCTAGCTATTCCAGTCTACCCATATAGCTAAGGCTACTGCTGCGGTGATCAATGTGATGAACATAGTACAGTTGTTTATAGGTTCATAGGTTCATAGGTTCATACTAGGCTATCTGCCCTAGGGCATTTATAAGCCTAGCCAGAATGTGTTTGGCTTTCGCCACGCATTTTAAATTTATTTTGCTATGCCCTTTTTTGAGGTTAGTATACTGTGCCTCTGTCTAACAGTGACACAGAAGTGATACCCGGGGTAAACCTACGATCTCCCATCCACTCATCAAGATTCCTCTTTAAGAGAGTCAATGAGGGACTCTGACTAACCTGGACTGGGATTTTATTCCAGAGTGAAGGGAGCCTCTGGGTTATGAATCTGTCCCTCCAGCATGTCCTATTTATTTCAGTGCTGAGGTTCAAGTCTTTCGAGCACGTAGCTCGATGGGATTTGGATTTTCTGAGGTGCAGCATGTCCATTAATTACGGGTTGGGCATGGCTTTATATGTCAGGCACAGATCGCCTCTGAACAGGCGGTATGCCACTGAGTAGAGCTGGAGTTTCTTTAACCGGGCAGCATATGGCATCTGTTTGAGCCCTTTGATCCTCTTGGTGAGGTACTTTTGGGGTCTTTCCAGTTGCTGCAGGTGGCTGGTAAGGTACATCCCAAAAGGGGCATTGTACTCAATTATGGGCCTGATGAGGGATGAGTAAAGAGGCACGATGACATCCCCTGATCTAGATGTGAATCCCTTCATGATTAGGTGGGCTATATAAAATGTTTTTCTAACCACTTTGGCCACGTGGTTGTCAAATGAGAGATTGCTATCTACTTGGGTCCCCAGGTCCCTAATTACTTCTTCTGTACTTAATGGATTACCACCTATGTGGTAATTTGTGGGCACTTTGTTTTGCCAAAGGGATGACTATACACTTTTGGCATTTAGCTTGAGGCCATGGCTCTGGCACCAGTTGTCTGTTTCTATGAGGCCCTTTTGGAGGATGCTTGTGTCGGCTGGAGAGTCGATTATGGCGCCCAGTTTGCAGTCATCTGCGAACTTGGTCAGCCACAGTCCTTCCGTGTTGACCTGTACATCCGAGAAATATATACCGAACAAGAGAGGTCCCAGGACTGAGCCTTGTGGGACACCACTTGTAACTGGTTTGGAGTCTGACATGGCTCCAGCAATTATAACCATGTGGGTTCTGTCCTTGAGCCAGTTTGCAATCCATCTAGTGACATAGGGGTTTATATTTAAGCTGGTGAGCTTATCTATAATGCCCGAGTGGGGTATTGTATCGAAAGCTTTTGCGAGGTCCAGGTAGGCTGTGTGGACCACCTTCCCCTCGTCAATGGCCTTGGTGACTGTTTCAAAGAAATCAACCAGGTTTAAGAGGCAGGATCTGCCCTTAACAAAGCTGAACTGGGTAGGATCCAGTGTTTGTAGGTCCCCAATATCTTTATTTATGAGGTCCATGATGATCCTTTCCATAGCTTTGCAGACCAAGCTAGTAAGGCTTATGGGGCGATAGTTTCCAGGATCCGTTGAGGCACCACCTTTATGGAGAGGGACCACTGTTGCTGTACGCCACTCTTTGGGCACATATCCTGTAGTAAGGCTGAGATTGAACAGTAGTTTTATGTTTGGGTTTAGCTCTTCTTGGAGTTCATGTAGGGCGCAGCCGGGACACCATCTGGTCCCATTGATGCTGTGTTTTTGCTTTGGAGAGGCGGCTCTTACCTGAGCATCTGAGATGTCAGGGGCAGCACTCTGCTGGGATAGATATTTGCCCTTTTGGTGGGGAGGGGAGTTTGCGCTGAACCTGTCAGCTAGGATGTTGGCAATGTCTGTGGGTTCGGTGTATTTTTGTCATTTTGGACTAATTCTAAGCATATCTGGGAATTACCACCCAGGTTCCTAACATAACTAAAGAAAGCCTTGTGATTATCCTTAGTGTCCTGTGCAATTTTTCTCTTGAAGCTGGCCTTAGACAATTTTATGTGTGCCCGTAGTTTTTTGCTAATACTGATCAGTGATGCCTTCCCTTTTTGGGATTTTGCTCTATCATTTAGTAGCTTCCTCCTTCTATTGTATAGTTTGTTTATGGCTGGGGTCCACCAGACAGGACGTCTGCCTTTGGAGGATTGGGTCTTGGTTTTATTTGGGATCGCATGATCCATGCATTCCTGAAGGTGTTCATAGAATGCGTTTATAAAGGATTCTGCGGTCTGGGCCATATTTTCTACAGGTCCGGGGGCTTTGAAGGATTCCACCTCAGTTTTGAGGAGTGTGAAATTTGCTTTAGAGAAGTTTTTCACTGTGGTTTTCTGGGCAGGGGGTGGGGTCGGGATGTGAATATCCAGTGAGATTAGTTTATGGTCTGATCTTACCAGTGAGGGATACACTTCTGGTCTGGAGCATAGAGTCCCCATGTTGGTGATGATCAGGTCCAGTATGTTTTCCCCTCTTGTGGGAGTGGTAACAAGTTGTTCCATAGCATTTGAGTTTATAAATTCTAGGAACCTTTGGGCTAGGGTGTTGGAGCTAGAGTAATGCTCCCAGTCTATGTTTGGGTAGTTGAAGTCGCCCAATATAATGGTGTTTGGAGAGACCTTCATATTTTCCAGTGTTCTCAGGAAGGCCGAGTGGGGTTCCTGGGTTTGGGAGGGTGGTCTGTAGCAGGCTATAAACTGGAAGGCAGTTTTACCCACTGTTAGTTGCACATGGATAGTCTCTGATGCTTCGTGCTTTGCCACCAACCTGGAGGTGTGGGTATTTTTGATGAATATCGATACTCCCCCTCCTTTTGTGGTTCGGTCCAAGTTTTGGGGCCGAAAAGCATGGTATGAGGTATAACCTGGTAGTGCTGGGGTGCTCTCGGGAGCCCTGAACCAGGTTTCTGTTACTGCACAGATATCGATGTTCTCCATGCTAAGGAGAGTTTCGAGTGCGTGCATCTTGAGGTTTAGACTTCTGCCGTTACTCTTAGTTTCTTATCCCTTGTGATACCTATGGAGGTGGGTTTGTCTTTTGAACCTTGCCTAAAAAAGGCACTATGGGGGTAGCAAGAGCCTTTGCCAATATCCGAAAGCCCAGGGGTGACAGGTGCAAGCCGTCCCTAGCGAAGCATCGTGGCTTGTTGAGCATATCATCCCAAGCTGACAGGCATTGGATCCCCTTTGAATGACACCAGTACTTAAGCCAATTGTTGAAATTGATCATCTTGTCTTCATATTGTGGCATCATTCTTGGTGAGGGTAAGATGCTACTCAAGGTCAGGGTCATACCGGCCTGGGCTACATGCTCAGAGAGCTCCTTTATGTCTCTTTTCATGTAGTCCAGGGAGGTACGTCTCAGGTCATTCACACCAGCATGGACAATGACTGAGTCATATTTGTACTTGACTTGGAGTGACCTGAGTGCTTGTGTTATGTGGCGGATCCTAGCGCCCGACAGGCTGTTATGTTGAACTTAGCATAATAATAAATGTTCAAATGATCAATGCTGCAGTAGCTGCTCCTTCCCTCCACCCCCCCCCCCTTTTGGTGTGCGACTTTTTATGCCAGGGTGTGGGCATTTATTTTTTTGTTGTTCCCAGCATTGTCCTTTCAGGGCTCAGCCTTCCTCTCTCTGCTGGCAGGAAAGCTGTGAAGGGCTTTGTGACCAAAATTGTCTTTTAGTAAGCTCAGCTCAAGCTGCTTGACATTTTGGGTGCATTGAAGGTAGGGGGGCTTGCCCCCTGCAAATCATAAAAATGTAGATTTTTGTGGGTTTTTTTTGATGTTTGAGTTTTTGGAAACTCAATCATATGATCTCGACTGGATGAATTTCGAGTTTCTGAAAACTCGATTATTTGACATAGGAACGCTTGAACCCATGGTCTGATGGGAAGTTGAGCTGATTATACAAATATTAAGCTAGTTGCAAACCTTGCATTGAAATATGAGTTGTACGGTGGCATTCTGTGTGGCACTACCAGTGTCCTGCACCAGAAACATAAAGAAGGCAACATCTTAGAATTTAAATAGTAGTTGAAAATGTGAATTGAGGAAGCAAGGGTTGAGCTGATTGCACACCGAGGAGCTATGTAAAATAGCAGGGGAATAGGCAGTCAGGTCTCCCCTGAAAAGAGGGTACTGGCCTAGTGGGACTAACCTGGTCAAGAAAAGATAAATATATAAAATAAAATGTACACTACCTGTGGCCTGTACATTAGTTATAATTGGAGGCGGGATGAAGTCATTTCTAAAAACTCAGTCTGATTGATTTGAAGGCACCAAAAATGGAATGTGATACTCAGTGCATGAAGTAGAGGATGTAAGGAGAAGCAATGCAAATGTAAATGAGATATTTTATTTTTATATATGATGTACAGTAAGGAACCTGTTGAGTAGCCACAGCATGCCAGCCATGGGTCAATAACAATTTTTTGAAGGTTCACTTTTATGGCCATTTCTTCATCAACCAGAAACCACTGAACTTTCAGTTCTGCAAATGTTCACATCCTTGAAAGATTTAAGTAGGGAAAGGAAGCAGTTGGCCAACAGCACAAGTTTGCTGTTTTCCCCACTGCAGTGCGATCTCCGAGTTGGTATATATATTTAGAGGGGATATAGGAGGTGTAGGGGGCACAACCCCCCCCACTTGGGTGGGTTTGACATACTGTGGTGTGTGTTCCGGTGTAGTGTTGGCCATGTGTTCCCTTTCCCTGGTGAAATATTTTTTCAATGTGAATATTCAAACTGAATTTTCAGTCATTTTGAGTTTCATGAAGAAAGGTTCGTGGAAATGAACCTTCGACATATTGTATAGACCCCCAGCCACTGAACCCAGTAAAAAGATGAAAATGAAAGGCTTGCAAGCCAGAACTAGGAAATGAGGATGAAAAAGAAAATTATGGGGATCTCATACTTTCTAAATCAAAATGCTATGGAAATGTCTTCATGTTTAAAGAAAATATGCGGATTGGTAGAGGATACTGGGCATGAGCTGACAAGAAGAATCTTGAAGGTGATAATGAGGCATGTGTTATATGATCTTCACCAGTGTAGAAATGATAGAGGAGTGACCAGGTAGCCACTGGGTAATATTGATCATTCAAAAATGTGGCCTGTTATCCCTGGTTTTGGAATGGGCTAAAAGTCTGGGATTTTAAGAGAGTGGAGTTGTATTTGTAGGCCAGGAAAGTAAACAGTATCATAGAAGGGTGTGAGAATATGGCAGTGGAAGAAGAATTCTGTGAAAATGTTTAAGACAGAGGCAGTGATAGGAATGCAGATTGTATCAATAGCTGGAGAAAGTGAAACTGGAAGAGGCAGCCAATGTGGCTGAAGAAAATACTGAATCGATCTGTGAAGGAAAAGACAGAGACAGTGGAGGGGTAGGTGAGAAATATAAAGAAGAATGATATTTAAGAAGGCCAAGAAAATGACATGATTAGTCTGAAACATTCTTGGGATGTAAGAATACACAGGACCGACTTTAAGGAGCTGGACAACTTGTGGCAAATAGCGGTACATGTCCAGGAAAACAAAATGAAAGAGGTACACTGGAGTTCCAGTGCTCATTATCTGCAGACATTGTATGGCCATTTTTGTCAGCTGTGGATTTTGCACTTAATACTTCTGTTGCGCTAATTGTCTGGGCCATGATAACTCCTGTAGCAAAATGTTATCTGTTAGCTCTTACATTGCCTCTGTGTATTTTCTAACTGCTCTTGCAATTGCATCAGTGGCACAGACACTTATTTTCTGAAAATATGAATGCCTTTACTGATGTACCATTTTTAACTCATTTGACTCTGCAGACTACTCTTAGTGAATAAAGTATCTTTAGAAATGTGAACTTATACTGCACGTCATAACTCAAAAGGTACCAAGTGATAAATATATGGATTAAATGTATTCATAGATGGATGGATGGCAGATTGCATAGCTGACTGGCTAGTTGGATGGATGGATGGATGGATGGATGGATGGATGGATGGATGGATGCATGGATGGATGGATGGATGGGGGGATGGACATACAAACATACAGATAAATTGTTGGATAAAAGGATGAAGAAGAGAAAAGCTGAATGGATAAGTAAAAAATGACATTTTATGTTCTTCTCAGTCTGGAATGTCTATGTGATTCCTAAGAGTCTTGAAAAAACTGTGAATTATGAAACATTCTGTTATGCTGAGATATAAACAGTGGGGAAGCATCACGTTTCATCTGTTTTTATCTGTTTTTAGGGAGTTTTTGTTCAATGCAATTGAAACAATGCCATGTGTTAAGAAGAAAGCTGAGTGGGCCCTCCGTTGGATTGCAGATAAGCACTCTTCCTTTGGTACATATATATATATATATTTTTTTTTAATGCAAACACCCTTTAGCATGTACAATAATACAAAAATATCTTTTTTTATACAGAGTTCTAAAACATAAGCTTTATTAAATAAAATAAAAAAATTCTCCAAAAGAACTGGTGCCTTGCCTACACAATGTCTTACGTTTCCTTTATGAGGTTTTCTTCATAGAAACCTTATAAAAAAGTATAGCCAAATTGCCAGTTTTTTTGGAGAGTTTCTATTTTATTTAATAAAATCTTTGTTTTATGGCTCTGTATAGAATGATCAAAGTGTGTTTATAATTTTTATTCTGCTTGCTTTTTGTCTGTATAACACAAATCTAAAAAAAATAGCTAACTTTCTCTCAATCATCTGTAATCTTTGAAATATAATGCAGACCTATCAAAAACTGTGTCCAAGGATTAATTTTAGATCATAGGTATATATTATAAGAACACATGTTTTAAGACTTAAAGCTGTAAGGAAATACTGAAGTTGCCTTTGAAAAAGAATTGATTAGAATAATTTCTGGCATGCTGCCACCTTGTTTAGTTTATGTGAAATGCTGATAGGATTATGTATTAAAGAGGTGTACTCATGAGGCAGTGCCTTCACATAAGTGAAGACATTGAAAACAAGGAGTGACATATTTGTCACTAACTAGCTTCATGTGTACAGATGGAGAACTAGAGCTCACCTCAAAGCAAACAGTGGATCACATATAGTGTGCCTAGAACAGATGTTAGATGGAGAAATTAGATGTTTTCAGGGATCCGAACAACACATCTAGATATCTTCAAACACTAGTTTTAAAGGATAAAGTGGAGGTAGTAGCTATATAAAAAATTAGCACAGCAGAATCTGGGCCATGGTTTTGGGGAAAAGGTATGCATGGGCTCATATGCTATTGAAGGAAGATATCAAGACTTAAAGTTTGCTTGTGACGTAAATAGCACATGTTGGAGAGGCAGGCATGTTTTCAGAGAATTCCCAATTTCCCATTCTCTGGAACAGGCTTTCCATCCATGTGAAGCAGAGTTCCTCCCTGTCCCTATTTAAATGCAGCTTAGACCAATGTATGGGTAATTAGAAATTCACCCCTGGACTGGCTGCAATGTCTCTGATGGACAGAGGCAGTCAATAAATCATCACTTATATAAATCAAATTTGGTGGTCACATTTGGGTTGCAGGGCTAGGCTTATAAGGGACATAATGATTGCTTGCCTAGCATACACCTGTGAACCTCTGAATCTAAGAGAACAGGATTATTAAAGAGGATGGATGAGGCAGCCAAGACAGGATAGCAGTATGAGTGCCTAGAATAAGCTGGAGTTGGGTGATCTGTACATGCAAGGGTCCAAGAATAAGACAAAAGAATATTTGAATGGACAATGAATGAACAAAGCAGTGGCCAGACACACAGCTTAAACCCTAGCTCAGGTGCAATTATGTCACCTTCTGCATTCTGTGTCCAGGTAGACATATGTATTGCACAAAAACAACTTCAAATATCAGTTAGTTATTAGAGTGATAAATGCTGACATATATGTTACTTATAAAAATAATGATTTTATATCAAGCAAATACTGTAATAAAGAAAATGATCAGGAAAAAAAAAACCTCTGGCCAGTAATACAAGCAAGGAAGCGTATCTAAAGTAAAAGTTGGTACAGCTTTGTAGGAAAAGGGCAGAAATTCCACAGGATTAGATACATTAATTCTAACTTTACCCATCAGATGGAGATGAGAGAGAATCTCATCAGTCATAGAAATGAATGCAGCTGGAGAGGCATTTGCATGGCAGATACTTTACTTTTTCTCTATAAGGATTTAATTTTGGGGCTAGAACAACATCAAGATGGACTAATTGAATAGTCTTCAATCAAGGAGTGATGAAAACATATGAAAAGGAAAATAATTGTGATAAAGTAAGTATTTAATTGTGATAAAGTAAGTATATGTGTAACATTAAGAAATACAGTCACTACGGTTACCAAGCAGACATTTAATCAAAGTAGTAAAGGAACATAAGTTCTTTACTGAACTGCAATGTCTTTCACTTCAAATATGTTACTCCTGTCTCTCAACTGCTTTGTTCAAACATTCTGCACAAAGCCAAAAACTAATGGGGAGATAAAGGTCTCAAATAAAGCAAACGTATTAAATATTACTATTAATAGAACAACTAATTTTGTATCAATGTGCATTTCTTAAAGAATAAGAAGCATGAAATTCTAATTTCTAGCTTTTTGACTGACTGTAGTTCTCAGTAATTTATTGGAAAATCTAAATTTTTTAAGGCACAGGACAACAGCATAAGGGAAAATCAAAGAAGTTCTACACAATCAGGAACAGTTAAAGAGTTATTATACTCATCATCCTGCCTCAGTGGCATTCTGGGTTATCTGCCAAAGTAATGCAGATTCCCAACCCTCTCTCATTTTGTGACAGCTCATTGGCTGAGTATATCCTGAGAGGAAAACCTTCAGCTGTGACAGGAAGTAAATGTTCAGTCTTCTTCTGCCATCCCAAGAAGAAAGTTCTCTGACTCTTCATAGGATCCAGTGCTGTTTTATTTTCCTGCCTTACTATTCAGATAAGCCCCATTTGGGAACCCCCTTCTCATGTTATTATTAGATTATTGTCTTTCTATTTGTATGTTTATTTAAAAACATATTTATTTTAATACTTTATTTATGTTGTTTTACAGTGATTCCTGTGTGAATTACTGTTTGTAGCAGTGTTTACTTGGTTTCTAAATATAGTAAAAATAAACAACAACACAAATCGGAACGGTACACTAAAAGCAAATAAATGAAAATAAAATAAAAGTACCAAGCCTACAAGGCTTAAAATAAAGCCAATTTTTAATACACGAGAGAACAAGGTAAAACAAAGTAAGCGCTTTCACGGTTCTCACACCGCTTCATCAGTCATTCTCAATACAGAAAGAAAGCAATTAAATAAGATTACAAAGGAACAATCAAACCAATAAAAGACAAGCCTCTAATTAAAAGGACTATACTAGTGTTTCAGAGGGTGTGCCTTCAAAAAAGTTTTAAAGTAAAAACACCATTGAGACCTGGAGGTCTCTCTGCATTAAGAAGCAGTATCCATTTCTGTTCTGCTGCTTCTGTACGATTGGGAAGGTGTAGGTCAAAGCCCCTCATATCTAAGTCTAAAACCTGAAGTACAACTTCACAACAACTACAAGTACAATAACTGACTTGATGAATCCTAACTTTGGATACTCCTACTTCCCTTCCCCCTCAAATCTGCTAAAAAAAAAAAAAAAAGAAAAGTATGCCTCAACCTATGGTTAGATATTCTGTTGGGGCTTCTGCTTGGCCCGCAGATGACCACTTACCTTTTGCCTTGTGCCCCTCTAGTGTAGCTTTGCTGCCAATATGGAATGGGTCAGACACATCCTCTGGGGCTGTTCCAGTACCTGGCACAAGTATGGCAGAACCAAACCCTTTAGCTGCAGGAGTAGTCAGTGGTAAGAGGCCCCTTTCCAAACATTATACTTTGTTTCCAGAGTGTGTGATGTTCACAAGGAAAAGAAAGAGAAGTTTTATCGTACAGCTGGCAGTCGCATTATAGCTGTTATATGGCTTATATCATGTCCATGGCTAAGAGTGTTCTGCAGACACCTAATACTGATGGTTGTTTTCCCATACTTGGTTTTAATGGTAGTTTGGCTTGAGACCCTTCTGTTCTGTCGGAGAATGATGAGGAATCTGATGATGATAATGGTGATTTCCTAGTTGACACTGTGTCCAGTCACTCTCATTCTTCATAAAGTGAACCTAAGCTTAAGTCCAAGTGGGTTTTCACTTTTTCTCAGATGATTGCTAGAATTAATGATGTTTTTGCTTGTGAGCATTTAAGAACTACTCCAGGTCTAGGCATGGTTATGACCTTATAGAGGACGAGATTCCCAGTTCTATGGCTATCCCCCTTCTCTTACCAGCCTTGGAAGATGTTTATAAAACTGCTTGAAGGGCACTAGTAACTATTACAGCAATAACTAAAAAGACTTAGAGAAAATATAAAGGTTCCATTGCTATGACAGGTCTCTTTTCTCATTTGACTGCTGACCCAGGTGCAGTCTCCTCACCTGCCTGCTGAAATAAAAAAGTCCTTGGCTTCATCTACTCCAGTGCCACCTGATTAACATGGAAAATGGTTAGATCTTCAGGGTAAAAGGATGTCTGTTTATATTAATTCAGTCTTTAGAATCTTAAATTATCAAGCTATATGTTACAATTTATTTTACAGTCTGCACACAGTTTTGATGATTTCACTGCATCCTTACCTGCAGTCCAAAACCAGATATATGAAAAAGATTGTTTCTAATTTGTCCTAGGTTTCAAAACTCACTTTGAGGTGTGCTTGCTTCTTCTGTTGTATTAAGACAGTATGCTTGGTTACATAATCAGAACTTCAATGATAATTTAAATGCTGAAATTTTGAATGCACCTTTAAGTTCTGAATTGCCATTTGGGTCTTCTGTTACACAGATTCTGAAACAGTGGGATGATAGAGACAAATTAATGCATGGGGTATCTAAGATGTTTCATGTACTCACGTTCCCCTCACATAAGGTATTTTCCTTCATAGAGGCAGAGCAAACAAAACTCCCAGTCAAACAAAAGTGAGGGATGCAAAAGGAAATGGCAGGAGTATAATTTTTCAAAAAAGCAAGACGGGTTCCTTTCAAAAAAAGCATTAACCTCCAGCAAAGGAAAGACTATGCCAAGTCACAAACCACCCCTACCCCTATTCTACCCTTCCTTATTTTCCCCCTTCCCCCAGTCTGTCTCTCAGCCCTGCAGCTTGGCTACAAATAATCTCACACAGATGGGGTCTGAGAATAATTCAGAGAGTAAATACTCTTGGCAGTGGATAGAAAATTCTCTCCTTTTCAGGGAGATTCCCCCATACCCACCAGACCAGGCAGAGATGTTTTCTCCAGTGCTTCATAGAAGTAGAAGCAGGTGTCATAGTACCAGTGCCTACAATACACAAACACAAAGAATTTTACTCTTGAATCTTTTTGGTACCAAAAAAGGAACACTTCTGGAGACCTGTCCTAGACTTTATTTATTTATTTTATTTATTTATTTAAGTTTATTTAAGTTTAATGACTGGGGAATTCCACTGGGCTAAGAAGAGCCTGTTTTCAGTGGAGGCGCAGGGAGAAAAGCTCCACAATAATTGCAAGTTATATTTCACATGTTACAAAAGGACATAGTTCATACAGCTAATTAAACATTTACAGATAAGCTCCATGATATTTGCAATTGGCTTGTCATAATGTTACAAAAATGAAAAGACATAATTCAAATACAGAAATTTCAACATTTACATAAAGTGAATATTTTTGTTATAAACTCAATTGTAGGTTTAACATTTCAAAATCTATAGCTACTATTCATTAGTAGGGTAGGAAAATATTTTGCATAGAGAGGGTAATAGTATATTTGAGACTGGAGAGTATAGTACAATAGATATTAGAGAGAAAATTAGATTTTGGTAGGGGAGGGACTGTTTTGGGTGGGATGAAGTAATAGGAGAGCTAGTTAGATGAGTCAGTGCAAGGTAGAATCGGGGGGGTTAAGTTGGAGCATGGCAAGGGCATTCCCATTTGGAAGAAATATGAAAGAGTAGCTGAGATTTAAAATTTGTATGGTTAGGTAGGTTGTGTAGGTGTGGGGGGAGAGAGTTCCACTGTTTAGCTAAGGAGTGGGACAGCAGTAGATGGCCAGAAGGTCATGCAGGTTTGTGGACCTGAAGGAAATTTTGTTTTTTGGATCTGAGTGAGCAGTTGGGAATGTAAGGTTTTAAGGAAGTAGCGAGAGCTGGGCAGTTGGCAGGTTTAAAGATGAGCATGTGGGCAATGGTGAGTTGTAGGTAACTGAGGTAGTTGGGTAATTCAAGCCATTTGAGTGTGAGAAGGGAGTGGCAGTGGTGAGATGAGTTTTTTTAATTGGTTGCAGATTTGAAGATCTTGTGGTATCAAGATTCAAGTTTGGACTGAAGGCCAAGATGGAGATTGGTGAAAAGAGGGGCACCATACATAAGGGAGGAGAGTAGGAAAGTGGATGCAAGAGTTTGAGGGGTAGAGGGGCTTAGGAAGCAATTGTCCCTGTAGAGGAGACCTAACTTTTGGTGGGTTTTCTTGATTGCGGAGTGGACGTGGGTGTCAAATTTTAGTTCTTCATCAATAATGATGCCAAGAAGCTTGATGTTGGGAACGATTTCAAGGAGGGTGTTGTTTTGGCTCTCTGTGGTGAATTTGGATTTGTCAATGGAGTTTTTGGTAGGGGGAAAACTATTAGTTTGGTTTTATTTGCATTTAGTGCCAGATGGTTAGACTGCATCCAGGTTTCTGTTTTGGGGAAGGCTAGTTGGGTTTTTGCTAGGAGCTCAGAGGGGGAGAAGGCTGAGCAGATGATTGTTGAGTCATCTGCAAATTGGATGATAGATGGGTCTGGGATGGATTGGTAAAAGTTGTTAATGAATAGTTTGAAGAGAAGAGGGTCAAGAAGAGAACCTTGTGAGACACCTGTGGGTGTGGGAAGGAAGGGGGAGGTTGAAGCTTTCCATTGGATAGCTTGTTGGCAGTCAGACAAGTAGCTGGAAAACCAGGTGATGGTGGTGGGATAGAGGTGTAGGGTGGAGAGTTGGGATATAAGTAGGGTGTGTGAGATGGTGTCAAAGGCTTTGACAGATCTAGGAATAGTGTGGATATGAACTTGCATGAGTTGCATTCGAGGTTTATGGTTTCAAGAAAGGAAAGAAGGGCAGTTATTGTGCTGTGGCTAGGGCGGAAGCCATGTTGGGTAGGGGAGATGAGATTGTTTAGTGTTAGATGTGCCATGAGTTCTGCTTGTATTGTTTTCTCTAGTATTTTAGAAAGAGGGGAAAGGATGGCATTAGGCCTGAAGTTGGGGGTATCGGTATTTTTGCCACCTTTGTGGAGGGGGATGATGTAATCATGGCACCAGATAGAAGGGATGTATGATTCTTGTATGGATCTGTTTATAAGAATAGAGATGGGATAGGCAATGCTGTGTGCAGATTGTTTGAGGAAGGTGGGAGGAAGGTTGTCGGGTGAATTGTAACAGGGTTTGAGTTTGAGGAGAAGTATTTTTATAGTGTTTGTGGGGATGCACTTGAGGCAGAAGGATGTGGAGGAAGGTTGATGATTGGGTGTTGGTTGGGCAGGAGGGGGTGGTGGTGGAGGAGGGCGGTGAGAAGGAGGCTGATAGTTTAGCTATGCAGCCTATGAAGAATGAGTTGAATTGGCTGACTGTTTCAAGGTTGGAGAGGTTGGGGTCTGGGCAGGGGTTTTCTTTGTTGCCAGGATGCAGCATGAATAAGATGGAGTCCCAGAATTTGTTGGGATTTGTTGAGTGCAAGGACTGGAGTTTGGAGTAGTGGGATTTATGGTCTTTAATTATTAGTTTTTTTGTGGGGTTTTGTAGTTGCTTATATTCTAGGAAGGTGTTAGGGTTTTTATGTTTTTGATATTGTTTTCATTTTTTTGTCCCTTTGGTGCAAGGCTAGTTTAGTGTCTTTTGATAACCATGGGCAGGGATTGGTTTTGATGTGTTTGGTTTGAGGGGGAAGCTTGCTGATTGAGAAGGGTTAGGAATGAGTGGTTAAAGTAGGAAACAACATCATCTAGAGGAAGGGATTTTAGAAGGGACCAGTCAGTATGCTTTAAGCATTTGGAGAAAGTTAGAGGGTTGAAAGAGGAGAAGTTGCGGGTTTGGGTGTAGTGGTGTTTATGCAGTGGAGATGGGAGACAGTCGATTAAGGCTGGTAGATGATTGCTGAGAGGATCAGGTAATGTTCCGGCTTTGGTGATAACGTTTGTTAGGATCCAGTCAATGATGGTACCAGAGGTACCATCTTTATTTGGTCTGGTTGGAAATTGTATTAGTTGGGAGAAGTTGTATGGGTTGAGTGTGTGGGATGGGGCTTCAGAGTTAATAGTATTCCAGTTGATGCTGGTATCACTGAGTACATAGGTTTCATTTTTTTATATTGGAGGAGAACCAGGACAGGATGTTTTCAAGAGTTTTGATATCACCAGGGGGAATATAGAGGGCAGCGATACATATAGACTTGTGGTTGTTTATTTTTAGTAAACCTATTATAATTTCAGCATTGGCAAAGGTTGGTATTTTATTGGAGTAGGGAGTTATGGTGTGGGAGGTGGGGTAGATTATTGCTACTCCACCTCCTTTTTTGTGGGCTCTGTCATTGCAAATGATTTGGAAACCTGGTGGTAGGATGTTGTTGTCTTTTATATAGGTTTTCAGCCAGGTTTCAGAAACGGCGGTAATGTCGGGGTGGTTATGGGAGAGCCAGGCATGGCGGTTAGGGATTTTGTTTTTTAGGCTTTGTGCATTAAGTGTTGTAAGGTGAATGGACTTTGAGTTTGTGGGTTGAGTGGAGGGTTTGGTGAGATTGATGTTAGAGATATGTCTGGGGTTGGGGTGGATGTCGCTGGCTAGTGAGAGGGAGATGTGGTGGAGTAGAAGAGTGAGGCAGTGTGTTGGGCAAGGGTAGCTTGGGTTGTGTGGGAGTAGTGATTTTCTGGTACCACATTTAAGAGGGGAGTACAGGGGGGTTGGGCTGGGAGCAGTTTTGTTTTGAAAAAAATAGATTGGGTTAGAGGTAAAGAGTTCATGTGAGATGGATGAGCAGGATGGGAAGTGAGGTTGATGGTAAGATGTAGTGGAGTGTGTGTGAGAGTTATGAAAAGGGTTAGAAAAAAGTGTGAGATAGGTAAGAGAAGAGAGAGAGCGAGAGAGATTAGTAGGGCAAATGGGGTTATAGGGAGAGATGTTATGTAGAGCATTGTAGGAGGGGTGGATGTTTGGGGTGATGTAGATCTACAGGTGGGTGGGGTTTGACTTAGGTGTATTGTGATTGGAGATGTGTCGGGTGGGGAGGAGTCAGGGGATGTATAAAAGTACATGTAGTGGGGTGGGTGGGAATTGGGGGCAGGGTAGGGGAGCAAAGTGAGCCCGAAGGGCAAACAGAGTGGGTTACACCTTCTGGGAGGAGCAGCAGCCACCAAACGGCAAACAATCAGTGAGAAGGTTAGCAACTACATAAATAGGGCAACCTATCGTTTTGGTTTGAATGTTACCTTTCTGTTTGTTTTTATTAATCATGCACCAATGGGAAGCTGCAGTTCACTGAGAAGTAAGAAAATAATGTGGTTATGCCAGGGGTTTTAGAAAGGGACATGCAGTAAGTGCACACTACTGAGGGATGCCTGTGAGACAGACAGAAACAGAGTGTAGTCAGACAGAAGTTTTTAGTATTTAAAGATGGCACCACAATTCAGGGGAGGAATAAGTAAACTTTCATGAGGAAGAGGGAGGGAAAAGACAGGATTGACAGGGCTGGGAAGCTTACAATAAGATTATATTAGGAGACAGATAGAAGGGGGGAGGGCTAAGAGCCAGGGCTTGGAGAAAGCTGTGAGAAAACAGGTTTGACAGAGCTAGGAAACTTACACTAGAATTATGTTAGGAGAACAAGAAAAGGGGGGAGGCTATGGACCAGGACTTGGAGAAAGCTGTGAGAAGAGAAAATCAATCAACCAGCTAGCCCAGGTCAGTACCTAAAGGTGCCTATCTGTGTGAATATAAAATAAATGTAAAGCTTTGGCAAACTGTATATATTTGTTACAATAAATGGGAGAATAAAATATAAAAATATAAAAGAAACGTGATATACAAGATAAGTAAAATATAAGAATACAAAATAAATGCAAAGCTATGTAAAATGTATATATTTGTTACAGCAAATGGGAGGAAAAAGGGGGGGGGTGTCCAGTAGTGTGCACAGCAGAAGAATCAGTAGGAGTATCACAGAGAGAAGATTATAATATACCTACACTGCTCACAGTCTGTTGATAAAAGTACAACTTGCAGTGGCTTTTACTGGTATGTACTGGGTTCCGCTCTCCATGTTCTTGCATGCAGGCAGTTGCTTCATTTTTTTTTTGTTGGACCTTTGAATGTGTTTAAGGGACTGTAAGGAGAGAGAGAGAGAGAGAGAGAGAGAGAGAGAGAGAGAGAGAGAGAGAGAGAGAGAGAGAGAGAGACAGAACCTTAATCAAATAATTTAGTTAAGGAATAAGCAGTGATAATTAATATGAAAGTCACCCTGTTCAGTAATATGAAATTCAGTCTATTACCACCTTAATTTCACAGAATGCAGAGTAATTCATTGCCAGTACACATTTCCAGCTAATTTATTGCTACTTAGTAATGCATGCCAACAGAACTCAGCAACATGGTGGCATGACATAAAATTACAGTAAAATCACTCAGTTTCCACATGATACAGTAACAGTACAGGCACTCAAAATAAGCTAAGTAGTAAAATCTAACACAGGTTGAAACAGCACAATGGCTGAATACTGATGAGAGCACTCAGTACCAATTTAAAAGCAGTAACAGCAATGTATTCTAGTAAGCCTTTTAACAAAATCAGACTAAGTCAATCTGAAACAGTGCATCTCCAAATTGTAAACAGTAAAATGCAGCAAGTTTAACAGTAAAATGCGGCACGTTTAACAGTAAAAGGTCGTTACTTCCTTAAAGTCATTAAACCTACAGCTGCACACTAAATAGAAAATGACCAAGACAGTATAGGTATTTTACAGGTGAAGTTGTACACTTAAACAATTTAAAAGCAGTGAGATCAATGTGTTCTAGTAAGCTGTTTAATAAAATCAGACTACGTCAAGCTGAAACAGTGTATTTCCAAATTGTAAACCGTGAAATGTAGCAAGTTTATATCAGTAAAAGGTGATTACTTCCTTTGCCCTTACTAAACACCTTTGTAAAAGTTCTGACATTCAAAATGCTCCCCTTACAGTTGGTCCTAGCATTACTTTCAGACCACTGTTTGCATGGGGACTCTATGTATCAAGGACGCTTATCATTATGATATTCCTATTGCTCCCAATTTCAGGAAATTTTTAAGATATGCTGGCTTACAATACCAGTTTTCTGAATTATCTTTTTGGCTATCTCCTGCACCTCAAGTGTTTGCAAAGTATCTGGCCCCAGTGGTTGCTTATTGCAGAACCCTGGGCATCCACATTTTTTTTTATTTATATGACCTTCCTAATTTGTGCAAATTCTATATCCAGGTGCTTGGAGCCCTTAGACAAGGTCATATCCCTCCTTCCCCAAGTGGGCTTCAAACTGAACCACCAAAATTCCTTCCTTACCCCCTCTAAATAAATTGCTTTCCTGAGGTGTTTGATGGACACAGTAAAAAGGATGGCATTCCTACCAGAAGACAAAGTATTGACTAATCAGGGTGTTTTCTTTGATTTCTCTCTCTTAGATGTACGCCACAGCAAGAGAGTTCCTCAAATTCTAGGCCTCATATCATTAACAATCCTCATGATACCACTAGCCAGACTACACATGAGTTGGACCCAGCACCTTCATTGCTTGGATTTCCAGATACCGGTACTGGGATTTGTAAAACAGGAACTACAATGGTGGAAGGATCAGTTGTCTCTGAATCCAGGACTCCTGATCTTTCTACAGACTCCCGTCCAATCTGTCTAGATGGACCCTTCAGATTTTGCATGAAGAACAGTGTCCATGAGAGTTTAAGTGCAAGGCTTGTGAGGTCAAAGTTGGCAGTGATTCATGCCTTAAAAGTTCTTCACCACTTATAAAGTCTGAGTCCTCTTTTAGTGATCACAGACAATACTAGTACGATGTGGTACTTGAACAAGAAGGAGGGGATACAAGGTCATACTCGCTTTATCAGTTGGCAGTGATGGTCTTGGAGATGGCTTTTCAGCATTCTTTGACTCTTCAGGCCTAATACATTCTGTCAGAGCAAAACTCCGTGGCAACATCAGGAGTGAATGGTACATCCCAACCTAGAGCAACTGCAACCGACAGCCTGGATGATTCCAATTTGATACCTTTTAGACACTTGTTCCATGAGGATGTGCAGCAAGTATTTAAAGAGGTCAGAAAACCTGCAACTAGAAAATCATATATTTATAAGTAAAAGAGGTTTTCTAGGTGGTGTCTAGCTAATAGCCAAGGTCTTGAAAGGGTTTTGACCCCATAAGTTTTGAAATATTTGTGTGAGCTACTTAGAGATGGTTTGTCATATGCTGCCATCTTAACTTGTCTGTCCATGGATCCCCCTCTTTTCTCACTTTTTTCTGGTCAAACAGGTAATAGACATCATCTGGGTATAACAGCCCTGTGTTTCTAATGCTTAGTCAGTCCACTTGTGCTGTGCTGGTGAGTCCATAACAGGCTGGAACATGCATGTCCACAGCTAGTGGGGTTTGGCTTTATTGGCCTGAATTTGTTTATCAAACAACTTAAAGAGAAAAAAGTCATGGACATTCAGTATTGCCATATTGCTGAAACACCTGATGTTCATAAGGGTAATTTGCATATATCCCATGTGCCTCTAATACAAGAGGTTTGATGGGTCATTCAGTGAAAATTCTAGCTTGGCTAGAATTTTCTCTTAATTTTTACTGATTATTTTTTGTGTGACCTTTTCATTCATTGTTTTAGCTGGTCAAACAGATTATGAAATAAGTGTTGCTTGTGAGAACCCCTTGAAAGCAAATTCTTTCTCCGTGGGATCTCAACTTTGTTCTTGAAAAACTGACCTTAACTTGCTTTGAACCTGCCTCTCAGGCTGATTTATGATTCATTACTTGAAAGACTGTTTTACTCATTGTTCTGACATCTGTAAGGTGAGTCTGTGAGGTGCAGGCTTTCATGGTGGGCCAGCCCTATCTGATTTTAAACAAGGATGGGTTTGTGTTACACTCTAATCCATCTATCATTCATACCTAAAGTTGTTTCTGAATTTACTTTGAATCAAGCTATCAATCTCCCAATGTCCCATCTTGATCCAAAAAAAAAAAAAACAAGTGAGAAAAGATTCTACATACCTTGGATACACACAGGCAGCTTGGGTACTTCCTTGACAGAACTTGCACAGCTGTTTGGCTCCTATACAGGGGCTAAGAAAGATCAACCTGTCTCTGGCACACTAGTGCATGATCAGTGGGGGATCCAGGAATCTGTGAAAGGGGGGGCGCAGTCTGGTCAGTCAACTACCAGGGTGGGAGTGAGAAAATGGGACACTTTTTTTGGGGGGGGGGGGTGGTATAAAGATCACCTTAAGATGCTTTGACGTGTAAAAAGAAGGCAATATACATTCAGCTGACCAATAAATTTATGGATGATCTCTTAATACAAAGTTCCTGCTCATAATTAACACTAAAAGGTATCTTAAGATACCAAATATAACTGTAGTACAGTAAACAAATGTAGTAAGACAGCTGGGGTAGTGGATAGGCTGTGTTTTATCCCCTTCTACACTCAAGAGGCAATAGGACACCCTGAAGTAACTGCAAACATTCACAGAGCTGAGGAATTTACTCATAAATTAGCCACTATAGACAAAATCCCTACTGCAGATTAGGTGGTACCACTGTAGCTGGGATGTGTGCATGTTGTGGATTCTCCTTGCTTGCTTAGTGGCTATTAAAACATTTTACACCAATATCACTTTTTTCACATTCAAACTTTTCACCACATTTGACAGGGGATAAAAGGTATTTATAGTGACTGTCACATTTACAGATTAGCTAGGAGTCATATGATGTTATCCTATGTGCTAAGAACACACCTTTCCTACTTAACTTCAATGCCTTCTACTTTTGAAAGTCCTTGTGGCTGGTGGAGGGTTGTCTATATTTCTCCAGAACTCCATCATATCTAGGCTTATATAGCAAAATAATGATCTAGAAATATTCCATGTACTGTTAATGTAAATAAGATAATCAGCTACATGCTAGCCAATCACCAAACTCCTTTCATCTCACCAACGCGTGAAGCATACATAAACGGAGGTCACCATACCTCTCAACCTGCAGACATCAAAAATATAGATAAAGGGTCTTGGAAAGCAAATATATACAACCAAAAATCTGGAACCTAACATCATAACTTCCAACTTGATTATGAGTGTAGGATGGTATCACTCAGAAACAAAGTTTATAAAAACGTTGAGTGCTAAAAATGACTCCAAATATAGCACAGTTTACTCAAACATGTGACATAACATAATAATTAAGATATGCAGTATTTCCATATCTCCGTAAACAAGCACCCTGAAAGATAGGCCTGGTAAAATTTACAAAAAAGTCAGAATCCCTTTTTTCCCCAATGTACATCTAAATTAATTTGCAATAACTATAAGAATATAGTAACAATAAAGAAATTAGAGTTCATATAGTCGATTTCAGAAATCCGCACAATTAAACAATCAGTTTTTTTAAAGGAATGATTTAATTATGTAACAAAAACATGTACATCTTGAATGAATCAAAAAGTTTCCATAGCATGCAAGCCTCCTCTGAATGTTTAAAAGTCATAATGAATGATTTGGTCCTTCTGCTACAATTTAGAGGCAACCTTTTTTCACCTTTTATCACTCATTCATCAAGCATGTTTGCATTAGTTTTAACTGCATGAACAAAAGTGGATAAAACTTCTCAAGCCAACATAAACATTAAAAAAAAAAATACTACTTTACAGTTTTCAGATTTTTACTGTATAATAAAGTCACATTATTTTGCACAACAAGATGTATTTATTCCAAAAGCATAAGGTATAAACTATGTACCACATGGGATTAGATGTTGCAACTCTTTGCATCCCGCATAAAACAGACATCTTTGCACAAAGCTCTTCAAGAATACACATTTGACACAGTTTATATTCATTCATGCCCCACATTTTACATTTTACAAACTCACTACACATACTCTGCAAGAAAAGTATTTAGAAAAGTTGAAGTTTTGATGATAATTATGTAGTTACTAATCCAATACAACAAACTTTCCCTAAAGTTTTAAACTGAGTGTGCCCTTCTCATACATAGAGTAGTCCACAAAACAAATACATTTAAGATCAATTTGTTTGCTGTCAGCTCCATTCCTTCCAAAATGGCAGCCATCAAGCAGGCAGGTAGACTTTGTGGATTAAACCAAGTTATAAACAGAGAGGGACAAAACAATATCCATAAGGAACACAGCCTAAATACAGAACACCCCCACATATCCTTAAACTAAATGGACCATTCTAAGTGACTTCCCCTACACAGGAGCATCATCATAGCAACGAGACACCAATGTGTTTTAGACAGTTTTGTTATGAGCTCGTTGAGTCATGTAGTTTCCAAAAAAATTCTTAATAAAAAAGTGTATTTGTTTCACTACATTATTGTCCCTGTGAAAAAAAAATGGCAAATGTCCAGAGATTTTCTAACAAAAAAAATTCCTAAGTTTTCTTTAATAGTTGCAAATACAATTTTGTTGTATCTGAAACACATAAATGTTATCTGAAACAGCATAAGCATCAAGTTCTGCAAAAATAAGTGTTTATTTTCATCCATAAAGATACACGCCTCTGCCATCTCTGCCCACTACAACACAGATCCACCAATTTTCTCTCATCCTTTACTGAAACAGTACCTCAGAGGGGCAAAAAACATAAGACCGCCCCGTAGAGCACCAACTCCAACGTGGGACCTCAACTTTGTTTTGGAAAAAATTAACCTTACCTCCTTTTGAGCCAGTTAGCACAGCATAATTAAAATATATCTCTTGGAAAACTGCTCTGCTCCTGTCACTAACATCAGCATGAAGAGTTTCAGAATTACAGGCACTAATGGCAGTGGAACCATTCCTTATTTTCCATCAGGACCGGGTGTCGTTAAGAACTAACCCTACTTTTATGCCTAAGGTGGTTTCTAGTGCGTCTGTGAACCAAACTATTCACTTGCCAACTTTTTATCCAAAACCACAGAATAAAGAGGAGAGACTACTGCACTCTTTGGACATTCACAGGCATTTGCTTCTACTTGGACAAAACCAAAGCTTTCAGAAAATCTGAGCAATTATTAGTAGCATATGCTGCAGGAGCACAGGGAAAAGCCATTTCAAAACAGACTATTTCCAAATGGATAGGACATTGCATACGTTTCTGCTATACACACCATAGAAAACCTGTGCCTACCAGCATTAGACCTCACTCCACCAGGGCAACAGCCACCTCAACGGCCTACCTCAGAGGAGTACCTACCAAGGATATTTTGGAAGCAGCAACATGGAGCTCTGTGCATACTTTCACCAAGCATTACCACCTGCCTCTATACTCCAAACTCAGAGCTGGCTTCGCCTCTGCAGTGCTGCAGGGCCTTATAGCCACCCCAGATGCATTATAGTACCAGCCACCCTACCTCAGCTTTGGGATTCTACCCAAGTGTAATGACTGCAGCAGTGTAACATGATGAACATAGTACAGTTTTGTACCTACCATAAATGTAGATGTTAGAGTGTTCACACTGCTGCAGTCCCTCCCTCCTTCCCCTCTATATTGCTGGTGCGTACCTAGGTCATCTGCCCTTTACTACCTATGGGGAGTATATGCTGGTAAGTGTAAGTTGTTGTTTGCTTGTCTTACTTATGTTTTATTAGCAAGTTGAATTGCCTACCTATTTGGGGGCACTTGACATCTGGGGCAAGAAAAACTGAAGAAAATGGCGTCGGCTGCATCTTATATACCCCTGTAGCACTGACGTCAGGGAGGAAGCGACAGCAACGACCAAGACTTTGGAACTCAGGCCAGCTGGGGAACCGCCTGACGGCAGGATAACCCAAGTATAATGAGTGCAGCAGTGTGAACACTCGAACATTTACATTTATGGTAGGTACAAAACAGTACTTTTTTCTTCTCCAAGCTCTGCCCTTAGCACACATCTGGCTGTTTTGATCAGCTTCATGGGTAATAGTAGGCTAGCTGCTCTTGCAGACCATTTTAAGCCTAACCAATTTCCCTTTCAAAGGGAGAATCAAATCCCATTTCTGAGATAAACACCCTAACCATTATGCCAACCACAACCTCATGCTTAAGCAATTTAGTTTTTTAACAGACATCTAATCCTAACCTTTACCGGTTCAATAAATTCACGGCTATTTCATTCCCAATATAAGGGTGTGTCTGCTGTAATTGGGCAAATGCAGTACAATAATGTTTTATTTCCATCCTAAGACAATTACAACTGAAAGAACTACATACACACAAAGTTGTGTGCATGTGTACATACGTATAGGTAATGCAACAAAGCACATATACACATTCTGTATGGCAGAGTAGCATGTACAATTCTATACACACACCACCAAAGAAAGTAGAACTGGTGCCCTCAACAGTGCTAGAGGAATTAAAAAAAATGTCAAAGTCATCTGCAATGCGTTTATCTACATCAACCATTTATTCTACCACACATACTTTCACTTCACATTACAAAGTGCCTTAAACACCCTAATATGCAATCACACACATCTAATTCATCCATCCTGTAAAAATCACACCTGCTAAATTATTCAACTACTACACCTCCACAGTTTGGGACAGTACATAAAGTCTGCAATTTCAGCCTATAACACTGAGGTACATTCCTCGTAATGAGGTACACTTGAGAGGTGTGCGTTTATATTTAACTAAGCTTTAAGATTTCTGCAAACACATGGAAGCTACCTAAACGGCACTACATAATATGATGCAATATTAACAGCTAATAATCTACAAAAGCGAGAGCGCATTCTGGGGATAAAGTAAAACAAACCCTCTGCAATCACTTATTCACACACCGGCCATCGTCCAACACCTCACTCATTCTCCGTTATCTAGTTTATCTTATTAGGAGTGTCAGAGACACACACACACACACACACACACACACACACACACACACACACACACACACACACACACGACATAGGTACATGCGTGCAGCATGTACTCTGTTTTAGCTTACTGAAGGTTATGAAATAAGAAACTCAAAAGTCTGTCATTATTTAGTGACTTCGATACTCAGTGATTTGCCAGAAAATCATCTTTTGAGGAATGGGCCAAAACTAAGATTCTGTGAAAAATGGACATTTGAGAGTTGTGACTGCTGCTGGTTCAAAGCTCGGTACAGCATTCACAGCCACTACTGTCTTTTGTTTATGTGCTATAATTGCACAACTGAAAAGGTTCAAAGCCAGCAGCTGCGGAATATTAAATGCACTTTTAGCTGTGTATTTAGTCGTCGCCTGCTTTGTGCCTCATTTCTTTACTTTTTCAATACATGGTGTGTTAGGCAATGTGCTGTAATTGGTAATAAAATAACAGTAAGACTTACAACAAAAAATAGCATGCATGCACAAATTCTCTGAAACACTGCTACTAGCAGAGGAGTATTTCCTGTCAGAAGATAGCTAGGACCTTTATCATGTTAGCTCTGCTCCAAGCTCTGGTAGTAAGTGCTGGCTACTTAATAATTTCAGCCTACCTTTCTCCTCAGCCTCAGTTGCCCCGTAACTATTGCGATCAAATACATTTTTACGATTAGCAGGGTCGCGTAAACCGTAAAACAAAGAAAAACTTCGTTCTCCTTCGCCAACATTATCTCAGTAATTCCAGAGAAGGAAAAATGAAGGAAAGACTTCAAAAGTTAGCGCCCACCGACATACCAGTAAGCAACTCTTGGCCAAAGGGTTACAGAAACTACTCATTTTTGGAGGGGTGGGGTGGTTCCGTAGCTCCCAAAAGCCCAGAGTTTTGCAGAATGTGTAGATTTTTTTTACTCTATGTTTGGTCCTTTCCTCACAAAAATATGTGGGTTTCTGGAACATCTTTTACGAATGAAGTCACTAAATAATAAAAAAAAAAAAAAAACATTTTGAGTTTCAGGCTGCATATCCTTCAGAAAATGCATGCCAATGCAGAATCAATTATACCATTAATTTTCCAAGTTTGGAAGAGCAATATTTAAAATATGTCCCTATTTTGGGGCCGTTGTCATTATTTTTGCCTTTGTCCAAATTTCTTGCGCTAACAGATCGAGAGGTTTGGCAAGGAGCCAAGTACTGAAATCCTATCACAGCCATTTCAGTTAGGCAGTTGTGTAAGTGAATGTTTTTTTATATCTCAAAAGGTTCTCAAGCTGGAGCGTTTGGAGTTCTCATGTTTGTGGGAGTAGCATAAAAGAACTAGCACAGAGATTTCATTGACTTTCTAACTTGTTCCAAAGCAATAGCATCGATGGAAAATGTTATGTGGTATACTTCTGAGAGGCTACAAGTCATCACGTTTCTAACTTTTGGACCATATCAGAAGGGTTCGGCTGCACTCTGGGGGTTCTTGTAAAACTCAAAATCAGATTAAAGATCAGACATCTGCCTGCGGCAAATTCCCATAGTTGAAATCATACTGTAATAGTAACAAATGTAATAAACATAGTTATTTTCTCTTATGCATACAACTATAACATCATAGTAATTTACTCATAAAAATTATCATAGGCCTAGTCTATTAGTCCTATGTATATGCATAGGTACTAACCTTCAGACAGCTGTTGCTCAATGCAGGTGTAGTCACTCACACTTAAGACTGCAGTAAAAGTCTGGTACAAAATATAACTACCTTTGTTATTGTCAGTAGTTTTAAAAAAATACTGCTGTAGTTAGAATACTCTTACAGGAAGCATTTGATTAACTAGGTCAAGTGTACCATCTAGTTCTGGGAGATAGATTGTACAATATGGTGCCATTTCACTGATGGGACATGTCAGGAACATACGGAAACAAAAAAACCTAAAGAGTCAGCATTGTGTTATATTGAGGATAAGCCCCAATCTGACACAGACTCAAACAACCTTAAAATGCACACAATACTTAGTACGCTACAACTCCCAGCAGGTTGCACCCACGTAAAAGTAAATGCGTACTTGCTTTCTCAAACAGTGCAGCACCCCCAATCTAGTTTTTTATTTTAAAATTGAATGAGCTTGTCTTCCGACAATAGCTTACCCAACGATTCCTGTCAGCTGTCACCAACGCGCCTAAATTACAAGAGGAGATGCAGTTGGAGGAGGACCGTTATGTTATTAAAAAAAAAAATTAATCATCTGACACCAACCTCCAATCACATCTCCGATGTACTTGGCACATTGGTGACAGGATTCTTCAGGAAAGATGCACCTGATAATTTTTCAAAAAAAAAAGAAGAAAGTTTTAAAAGGGGCCGGCGCGAAAGAAGAAAGTTGAAAAAGGGGCCGGCGCGCACCCCTGCGCCCATGCCTAAATCCGCCACTGATGATGGTTGTCCTCTGCTTTTGTTTTCTGTTATAACACCCATTGTAAATTTCTACTAAGCAAGGTTAAGGCCCTCTCAACTAGGACCATATCCTCTTTGACAGCATATTGGAAAGGGGTGGACTCCAGAAGCATTCTAGAACCTGGTCGTCTGTTCATACCTTCACAAAACACCACACACTGGATTCCTCTTCAAGAGCCAGAGCAGGCTTTGCTAGGACCATTCTCCGGGGTATCCTGCATCCTTAGCCTTTCTCCTCCCAAATAGGATAAACTTTGGGAATCTACACAAAATGCTGCTGAGGCATTGGGAATGATGAACAAAGTACAAATGCATAAGTCCTACTACCTGTAACAGTAGCTGTTCGTATTCCTTACTGCCTCAGTGGCAGCACACACCCTACAGCCCCCAGAATGTCCACAACTGAGGTGGGTTTCAACCTCTTTTATTGGCTGTTGATGAATTTGTTTTTTATATGGTATTGTGATTGGCTTCAAATTTACTCTTGTTTGATGATTCTGGCTTCAGGTACTTCTCTCCTTCTTTGTGGAAGCGAGAAAGCCTGAATACTCACTTACTGTGACAGCTGAAGGCTTCCCACTCAGGATATGATCAGACAATCAGCTGTCACAGGAAGAGAAGGAGGGGAGTCTGAGCTTTTGAAAGCTGGCCAGCACTGGTTTACCTTGTCAGATAACTCAAAATGCCACTGAGGCATTGAGGAATTTGAACATATACTGTTACAGGTAAGGAGGGCTTCCACAACTGCACTTTCCTTGGCTACTTCTGTTTTAAATGCTAAGATAGCATTCAGGCACTCTATCAGTACAGCACACCTAAAATTGAAAGGTACAAATGTCAGAGAGTAATATTGTCATTCACTGTTTTTATGCTGCATCACTCAGTTACTGCTCTGCATTCATGCTTTTCACTGGATACATCTGATACTTTGTTAGAGGTGTTACTGAAAGAATCATTAATTATTATACAGTATTATGCCATTTATATTCTAGTACTAACATACTAAGTGGGAAACCATCCAGTACACTCTATTGCAATGCCAGTGTTAGTACAAGTACTGCTGAATTGGCTGATATAAGTGACAAATGAAATGCATCAGCATTATGACAAGTTTGTCAACAAAACTATGAGCTAAAGAAAAAGTCAACCTTCGTTCATATCCAGACCATCATCTGCTGCACTAAATGCCTAAATGTATGGATCACTTGGGCAACTACAAATAGATCTTAAAAGCATAAAAAATGTGAAAGTGCAATAACTTGCACTTATTATAACAACATGTAGGCCATACAGGCACGTACATCCATACGCATATTTATGCCTTGAGTATCTGCTCTTTCATTCTTCCAGTGCTGTATGGGAGCAGGAAAGGTTTATTATAAGAAATGGAGTTGGTTAAAAGGATTTAAAATAAACTTTTTTAAAGTAAGTTCAGTGTATCACAGCGGTATAGCACTTTGATATGTGAGTAATGGGGAGTTTAAATACTCCACTGATATTTGCCAAGCCCCTGATAGGTAAACATCATCTCATGTGGCTAAATCATGCACAACCCAAGTGGAATAACATATGGGGTTGGTAGTCAATGATATCTGATTTATTTATTTATTTTTAGTTTTGTTGACCAGATTGATCTGTCAATGCACGGTCTAATTTCATAGAATGCCCAACGTGATATTCATATTGACTAGAGATTGGCCAGACTATCAGGGGAAGTTCTCATACTTTTTTTTTCTCAAATGTCATGCAATATTTTTGCCCTCATGATATACCACCAACTACTATTTAACATCTTATCTGGTGGGCAGCATCTCAAGAATGGAGATTTCCCTCATGATGTACTGGACCATGACTTCTGGCTGTTGTCATGGGGACAGACCCCATAGTCTTGTGATCTTACCAGCATGGAAGGTACATGTGCTGCCCGTTGAGTTCCTAACACTATTAGTGCATAAGGGACATGGAAGAGAAATGAAACAAGAAAGAAAGGTTATTATCTCCAAGAGGTTGTAAGAAGACACTAAAGCAGGTGGAAAAAATCTATGGAATGAATTCAGTTGAAAATGCCTTAGTATATCCAGAATGTGAATGAAAATTAAATCACTGGGTTTAGATTGCAGTTTATGATTGGATGGGAAATACTGGTACTGGCAGCTGCCACAGTAGACCTATGAGCTATGTTTGAAAATATGTGGCAATATTTTTACACTGATAGCATTGCAGGACAAATCACGCTGTACTGATGAGATAGTTTGCACTATAGCAGTAAGTATTAGCTTATAGTCATCCATATCTGTAAAGGGCAATATCTCACTTCCTGTGAATTTGTATGATTATGAATTGGTCAGATGTACATCTGGAAAAACTATGAAGATGAGTACCCACCACACACATGGCAGTGCAGGTACCAAATAAACACATTCAGGCACTGGCTCAGCCCCTGCTCCAGGGGACACACACATACACACATCCATGCTAACAATCAAGAACAGATACTCATGGACCTACTCTCATACTGTCACAATGCTTACCCATCCACAAACACGCACACACAGACATTTGCTAGAAGTCACAATAGCCATTCATGCACAGACACTCATGAACCCATTCTCAAACTGTCATAGTGCTCACACACACACACACACACACACACACACACACACACACACACACACACACACACACACACACATACAAGAACCCATGCTAACAGTTGCAAAAGCCATTCACGACCAGGCACTCATGGATTCAATATGGATTTACTCTCATACTGTCACAGTGCTCACCCACACACATGCACACACACACAGGCATATGCTGGCAGTCACAATAACCATTCATTCACAGACACTCATGGACCCACTCTCACACTGTCACAGTGCACACACACACACACACACACACACACACATGCACGTGCAATCATCTGTGAACTTATCAGCCAGAGGTCTTTGACATTAGCCTTGACTTCAGAGAAGTAGATACCAAACAGGAGCAGCCCTAGAACTGAGTCTAAGGCACTTTACTAGTGACTGGCCTTTTCGTGTAGGCAGAGTCCCCTGTCTTAACTTCTTGAGTCTTATGCATGAGCCTGTTGGCTATCCAGTGGGTGATGTAGGGGTTAATACCTAATTATGATATTCAAGAGTGGCATTGTGTTGAATGTTTTGATCAGGTCGAGGTAGGCAGTATTCATCATTTTGCCCTCTTCCATTGCCTTGATGATCTTCTCAAAGAAGTCACCGAGTTGAGTAGGCATGAGTTGCTCTTAATGAAGCCAAACTGAGTTGGATCCAATGTAGGCTTCCTTTGTCATTATTTAACATATCCATGATTATTCTTTTATGGCTTTACATATTAGACTAGCCAGACTTATGGACTGATTGTTTGCTGGGTCCATTGATGGTATGCTTCTATGCAGTGGGATGACTTTCCCAGTCCTCCATTCATTCGGTACAAAGGCTATTTGGAGGCTGTGGCTAAATGCTGATTCTAGTGGGCCAGCTAGTACAGATTTCTTGCTATTAAGGAGGCATCCTGGAATATTATCACAGATCCATCAAAACAGTGTTGTTGGTCTTGGAGAGTGCCTCAAGAACCTGTTCCCTAGTGATATTAGGGGAGAGTTGTGGTTGCAGGTATTTCCTGATGAGTGGCTGGCGATGAGTAGGGGTAAAATTGGAGCAAAATGTGGCAGCCAGTAGGTTTGCTATATCCTACAGCTCAGTACAGGTGACACCACTTACAATTAATTCAGTACACTGCTGGTATTGCCTTTGAGACTGCGGTTGTGGATGTAACTGAAGAAAGTTTTGTGGTTGTCCTTGCCTTGCAAGACTATTTTTTCCTCAAATTTGGCTTTGGTAGACTTGTTAAGCTCTCTGAGTTGCTTGCTTAGAATGATGAAGTAATTTTTACCTTGCTGGTCATTGCACCTCCTAATTTTCAACATGATTTTCTTCCTTTTGTTGTACAGCCTACTGAGATTTGGATTCCACCCATGGTGGCTTGTTTTTTGAGCTAGTCCTGTGCTTGATATGGGTGGGCTCAGCTTTTTCTATGCAGCTGTTAATATGATTATACAGGGTTTCCATGAACAATTCCACATAGACAATGATGTTCTCAAGGTTGGGGGGGGGGGCTTAAAATTTTGCTAAGGTGTCACTTATAGTAGGAAGTTTGCCTTGGAATAATTCCTAAAAGTTCTGTTTTTAGCTGGGATTCCAGGTTTCAGTTTTGTTTAAAAGAAGTCAGCTTTATGATTTGACCCGACCACAGAGGACAGTACGGTAGGAATGGTGTAACATTCTCCCATGTTTGTGAGGACCAGGTCAAGGATGTTTGTGTCACAAGTGGGCATATGGACTAGCTGGTCCAAGGTATGTATGTTTACAAAATCCAGGAATCTCTGGGCATGCATATTAGGTGTCATGTGTAATTTCCAAAAGTCTCCTATAAATATGGGGTTGGGTTGAATGGGGAGTGTCTCCAGTATGTTTAAGTATGTGTTATGGATTTCCTGTGTCATGGAGTGGGACCTGTATCTTACGAACATATGATATTGGACTTTGCCTATGACAATTTGAATGTGGAGAAGCTCAAGTACATCATATTGATTGACCAGCGTTGAGGTATGTATGTTTTTGATGTAAATTGAGATACCTCCACCAACCATCCCTTCTTGTGCAGTAGGTGGTCTAAATGTATTGATGGCATTGTAACCCTGCACTGCTGAGGTGCTGTCTACAGCTTTAAACCAAGTCTCTGTATCTACATAAATGTCTGCATTCTCTGTTGTGAGGAGAACCTACAGGTGGTGGAGTTTCTTGTTTAGGCTCCTGGCATTGTGCAGTAGCACCTTTAGATGTTCCCATGTTGGTTTTGCTATGTTGGAAGGATTTGCAGTTCCTTAAAAAGGCACAATGGGGAGGACAAGACTTTAGCCAATGTACAAAAGCCTAAGGGGAGACAGGTGCTAACCATCCCTGGCAAAGCAGCATAATCTCTCTACCATATTCTTTCAGGTTGACAGATATTGTACCCTCTTTTAATGACTCCAAAAACTAAGTCAATTATTTACTGTTTATATTGTTGCATCATGCTTGTAAAAGATAGAATGCTGCTTAATGTCAGGCTCATACTGGCTTGGCACACATAATCGAAGAGCTCATTATGTGGTCCTTGTGGGCCATTTTAACCCTAGCCAATTATTATATGTGAGTATCAAACTCTGCACCTTGTGTCTGTAAGGTAAACACCTTAACCATTATGCAAACCTTCCAGGGCAACCACATGGACTATTACTGAGCCATACTGGTGCTTATGGTTCAATGCCCTGATGCTAGTTGTTTTTAGAATGCAGGAAAAATGTAAGATACCATCCCCCACTTACTCATGTATTCTTATACTTGCTGATGATCAGAGTTACAATTCTCTGTATTTCCATAGACACCAAGAAGGCACGTAAGAAGAAACTGATAATTTTCTCTATCTGACATCAGCTAACAAGATACTAGGCAGCTTCATCTGATTCCTTTAACTTCCACTTGTAAACTTTGTGACTGAACAAGTCACACAGCCAGACAGTGTTCCTGGAATGCCCCTGGAAAGTAGTACATTTCCCAGCTGTAGCTTTATTTGTTTAAGAAATAATAATAAAAAAAAAAAAGTTAGCTCTCTAACTTCCAGGTTGGAGCCTGAAACTAGGTGAGAAGCAGTTTATGTGTACCATTTCACTGTGCCACTGTTAACAAACGCTTGCTTTTCTTAAACATGTTAGGCATTATGGTATAGTTCTCTAGATCAAAGTCTAAACTGGTTACATTTACGTTTTCATCCTAAAACTCATTTTGGCATAGCTGAAGCTCATGTTGATATCTATTTGGGACAATAAAAGGGATTAGTTTATGAAATATAGTTACAGATAAAAGCAAAAATAGAACAGTGTAATGATAGCATCTAAAATGTCATTTTTTTGGAATAACTTGGAGGCCACCTAAAGGAGATTGTTTATAAACTGTAATTACAAATAACATCTACAAGCAGATACATGTAATGACATCTTCATATTTCATTACAGGAGAGAGAGTGATTGCATTTGCTGCAGTGGAAGGGATCTTTTTCTCTGGGTCATTTGCTGCCATTTTCTGGCTGAAGAAGAGAGGGCTTATGCCTGGTCTTACCTTCTCTAATGAACTAATTAGCAGGGATGAGGTATGTAGATTTGTCTGTTACATCCTAACTGCTTTCTGGTCAGGGTTATTGTATGATATTGCATTGGTTTTGTGTTCATGTCAGGTCTTGAATATGCAATGGAAAATGCTGTTACCAAAATGGAAGTAGAACTGGGAGGAAAAGCTGTGGATTTTAGTAGAGGAGAAGTTCCAGTTTCTATAATATTTACAGTTTTCTTTTACTTGTTAAATGTTCTGTTGTACTATATGGTGCTGAACTTGTAAAACAACTTTCAGTCTTTCAGCTTGTATATCTATAATTTCCATTCACTGCATTATTGGCCATGTGACCTAACAACATGAAAACAAAGATTGACTACATTTGAAGCTACACCATGGGTTTGTGTATGTGGTCATATTGCTGAATTGAATTCTCAGTGCTGGATGTGTACGGAAGGATCAGAGCTTAGTATGATTATCAGGCATTTGAGATAACAGACAGCCACCATAGTAATAGT
>NC_056731.1:1635399958-1635427458 GCF_019279795.1 Protopterus annectens | reverse complement strand
TTCCATGGTATATCCAATGCTGTGAAAATTTTTTTGTATCCTTCTCCTGACTGATACCTTTCAGCAATGAGATCCCTTTGATGCTTTGTAAGCTCTCTGCGAATCTTGGCTTTGACTGTAGCAGGCAACTGAGTAAATGTCAGGAAAATCCTATAGGACAGCTGCACTTTATTTGGGGTTAATTAGAGTCTCTTTAATTGATGTAGATGTGTACATAAGAAGACTGAATGCTGTAATTAAACCAAAATGTGCTTCAACAAAGTATTAGTTTAAGGGTGGGCACACAACAAAGTATTAGTTTAAGGGTGTGCACACTTATGCAATCAGCGTATTGTGCGTTTTTTATTGTTTATATTTTTCCCCCTAACAGATTTGTATGTTTTTCAATTGGATTGTACTGGTTATAGGTCACATTAAAGGTGGGAAACGTTTTGAAATGATTTATTGTGGTCTCATTTTTTTACAAACCAAAAACCTGGCCAGGGGTGTGTACAGTTTTTATATCCACTCTCTCTCTCTCTCTATATATATATATATATATATATATATATATATATATATATATATATGTGTGTGTGTGTGTGTGTGTGTGTGTGTGTATAATAACCAGACTATTAAATACTGCGGATCAGAAGTCTCTGCTTTAGTCACCACTTTATCAGTTATTGAACATTCTGGCACACTCGGTTCCAATGTGTTTAGAAAAACACCTACAGAAACAACTTCTTAGACTTTAACAGTCAACATCCTTTTCTGTTAAGAAAAATGTTGCCAAGGGACAGTTTATCAGACTTTCCAGAATTATCATCAATGAAGAGATCTTTCATACAGAATATGTTTCTGTCTCAAATGTTCTTCAGTAGACATTACCCATGACAGCTTGTACAAGACATTTAGAGTGAAGTGGCCTTAGAAAGACACAATAAACATAAACCCATCCTATTATATGGGTTTGAAAACAAGCATACAATAGACCATATTGGGCAAAATACTGATAGAAACTGCAGCTTCCCTTTACCCATCTGCAGGGACATGCCAACCATCAAGAAGGTTATCTGCAAAAAATGGAATATTATTAAAGCCCATGATTCTTTGAGCAAACCTTTAGGGACAGAACCTGTGTTTACATATACAAAAACACCAGTTTGAAAGGTTCCTTTGAAAATAATGATTCACACTATTTATTAATATTTTTTTATTTCCAAGTAAAGGAAGGTGGTATGTGGTATGTTTAATTGCGGTAAATGTATAGTGTGCTCTGTACTGTACATAGGAAATGAATATAAATTTGTACACTGTTATTTCCTTGTCTCTTATAGGTTCATAGGTTCATAGGTAGGTACTAGACTATCTGCCCGAGGGCATTTATAAGCCTAGCTAGAGTGTGTTGGCTTTCGCCGCCCCATTGATTAATTAATTGATCCTCTGTCAAGCAGAGCCAATGACGTGATCCCAGGGGTGTATTTTCTGTTATCCATCCACTCGTCAAGGTTTCTCTTGAAGAGTGATAGTGAGGGGCTCTGCCTGATTTAATTTGGAATTTTGTTCCAAAGCATGGGGAGTCTCTGTGACAGGAATCTATCCCTCCAGCATGTTCTATTTATTGTTGTGGCGAGGTTTAGCTCACTAGAGAGCGTGGCTCGCAGTGACTTGGATTTCTTTAAGTGGAGCATGTCCATCAATTCTGAGTTGGACATGGCTTTGTAAGTCAGGCAGAGATCACCTCTGAGTAAGCGATATGCCACTGAGTACAGCTGGAGTTTTTTCAGTCAGGCTGCATAGGACATATGTTTGAGACCAGTAATCCTCCTGGTGAGGTACTTTTGTGGTCTTTCCAGCTGTTGGAAGTGTCTTGTGAGGTACATCCCAAATGGGGCATTGTACTCTATGATGGGTCTAATGAGTGACAAGTAGAGCGGTACTATAACCTCTTTATTTCTGGATGCAAACCCTTTTGTAATCAGATGGGCCACATAGAAGGATTTCCTAACTACTTTGGCAATATGATTGTCAAAGGAGAGATTACTATCTACCTGGGTCCCCAGATCTCTTATTACCTCTTCATTATTAAGGGGGCTGCCAACTATGTGGTAATTCATGGGTGTTTTGTTTTTCCCAAACAGGATGACTATGCATTTTTAGGTATTTAGCTTGAGGCCATGACTTTGACACCAGGTGTCCATTTCAGTAAGGCCCTTTTGGAGGATGTCCGTGTCAGCCAGAGAGTCAATTATGGCTCCCAGTTTGCAGTCATCGGTGAACTTGGTTAGCCATAGTCCTCCTGTGTTTGCCTGTACTTCTGAGATATATGCCAAACATTAGGGGTCCCAGGACCGAGCCTTGTGGGACACCACTTGTGACTGGTTTAGAGTCAGACCTGGAGCCCGCTATTCTTACCGTGAGTTCTGTCTGTAAGGCAGTTGGCAACCCATCTCATGTCATAGAGGTTTATGCTCAGACTGGTGAGTTTTTCTGTAATACCCAAGTGAGGAATGGTGTCGAAAGCCTTGGCAAGGTCAAGGTAGGCTGTGTGAACCACCTTTCCCTCATCTATGGCCTTGGTGACTGTCTCGAAGAAGTCAACCAGGTTTAGTAGGCATGATCTGCCCTTAACAAAGCTGAACTGGGTCGGGTCAAGTGTTTGAAGGTTCCCAATGTCATTGTTAATGAGTTCCATGATGATGTGCTCCATAGCCTTGCAGACCAGGCTAGTCAGGCTTATGGGATGATAGTTACCAGGGTCAGTTGTGGCCCCTCCTTTGTGGAGAGGAATAACTGTTGCTGTGCACTGTTCTATGGGCACGTAGCCTGTGGAGAGGCTGAGGTTGAACAGCGTGTTTAGGTGGGAGGGTTAGTTTGTTCTGTAATTCATGCAAGATGCAGCTTGGGACACCATCTGGTCCCATTGACGCTGTGTTTTTGGCTTTTGAAAGGGCTGTTTTCACCTGTGCGTCTGTTATTTTTGGGACAGTACACTTTTCCGGTATTGTTGTGGGCCCTTTTGGAGGTGAGAGGAGGTGAAGTTTGCACTGAATCTATCTGTCAGGATGTTGGCATAGTTCAGTGCATATCTGCAAGTTGCCACTTAGATTCTTAACATAGCTAAAGAAGGCTTTGTGGTTATATTTTGAATCCTTGGCTATTTTTCTTTCGAAGTTAGCCTTGAATGATTTCATGAGGGACCTCAGTTTCTTACTGATACTGATCAGGGATGTCTTTCCTTCTTGGAATTTGCTTTTTTTCTGAACTAGTTTCCCCCTTCTAGTGTATAGCCTGTTTATTGCAGGGGTCCACCAAACTGGTTTCCTTCTCTTAGAGGAGTGAGTCTTGGTTTTGCTAGGGATGGCACAATCCATGCATCCTTGTAGGTTCTCATAGAGTGCATTTGCAAAGGTTTCTGCATCTTGGGCAGCATTATCCTTTAGCATGGGGGCTGTGAAACTTACCACCTCTGTCTTAAGTAAGGTGAATTTGCTTTAGAAAAGTTTTTTTACTGTGGTTTCCTTAGTTGGGGGTGGTGGTGGGGTGTGGGCATCCAGAGTGATTAGTTTATGGTCTGATCTAACCAGTGACGGGTTGATCTCCGGTGTGGAACACCTGTCACGCATGTTGGTGATGACCAAATCCAGTATGTTTTCACCTCTGGTAGGGGAGTTTATCAGCTGATCCAGGGAGTTTGAATTGATGAATTCCAGGAAGCGCTAGGCCTGGGAATTTCTACTAGAGCAGTTTTCCCAGTGAATGGTAGGGTAATTGAAATCACCTAATATCAGGGTCTTTGGTAGGGCCTTCATGTTTTCCAGTGTCTCCAGAAAGGTGGAGTGGTGGTCCTTGGTCATGGAGGGTGATCTGTAGCAGGCCACAATTTGCATTCCAGATTTGCCCGATGTTAGTTGCATATGGATGATCTCAGAGGTATCATGCTGCACCACTAACCGGGAGGTGTAGGTATCCTTGATGAATATGGATACACTCCCTCCTTTTGTGTTTTGGTCCATGTTCTGTGGCAGAAACGTGTGGTATGAGTTGTAGCCTGGTAGTGCTGGGGTGCTCTCTGGAGCCTTGAACCAGGTTTCAGTTACTGCACAGATGTTGATGTTCTCCATACTGAGGAGTGCTTTGAGCGCTTGCATTTTGAGATTTAAACTCCTGGTGTTGAGTAGCATAGCCCTCAGTTTTTTGTTAATAGTGCTGTTTACGGAGGTGGGTTTGACTTTTTAGCCTTGCCTAAAAAAGGCACTATGGGGGCACGAAGAATCTTGGCCAGTATTTGAAAGCCTAGGGGTGACAGCTGCAAGCCATCTCTTGTGAAGCAATGCAGCTTGTCGAGCATGTCGTCCCAGGCTGACAGACACTGGATCCCCTTTGAATGACACCAGAAGCTTAGCCAATTGTTAAAATTGATCATTTTTTTCTTTATACTGAGGTATCATTCTTGGTGAGGGCAGGATGCTACTCAGGGTCAGGGTCATACCAGCCTGGGCTACATGATCAGAGAGCTCTTCCATGTCTCTTTTCATGTAGTCCATGGAGGTACATCTCAGGTCATTCACACCAACATGAACAATGACAGAGTCATATTTGTACTTGTTCTGGAGTGACCTGAGTGCTTGTGTTATGTGGCAGATTCTGGATCCCAACAGGCAGCTAACAGTAACCTTCTGCTTGTCCAGCCTAGTGAGTGGGACGTCAGTGAACCTGACTATAGAGTCACCTATTACTAGTGTGTTAGGTATGTTATTTCGCCTTAAGGGCTGTGATTGTGCGGCACACTGAATTTGTGTTTTATGTGTTGTCTGGTTTGTGACGGGAAGTGCAGGTTGTTTGGGTGTCTGCTTTGGAGGTCTCTGATGCTTTTGCAGGTTTTTATTTAGAGCCTCCAAGTATGATTTTGTGTATTTATGTGTATTTTTTGCCAGTGCTGTGTTAGTAGGTCTGTGTGCGGCTGAAGTTGTGGTGCAAGTGTTAACATTCTCCTTTTGACTGTCTGTTCTAGTCTTGGGTGGAGATAGCTTAGCTTCCAGTTTGGCTGTATAATTGCATCTCTCGCATATGTTAGTGTTTTGTGGTAGAAGGATAGGGTTGTCTGTGTACATGAGGCAGTTGTAACATTGCCTCAGGATACCCAGATTCACCAGCTGGACTGGAGAGTGCACCTGAAGTTGCCCTTTGGCCATGCCTGAATAGTAGGGTGAGCTGCTTAGTCGCTTGGTTGGTGACGGGTGAATAAAGAGCCTTGCCCTGCTGGGCAATCAGTGTCAGGGTATATTAGTGCTTGCTATTAGGTCTGAGCAAGTGCTGGGCTGTAAGATGCTTTTTGAGTGCTTAGGTTGAGAGCTAGACTAGTTTCAAGGGAAAAACTGAAGAGGAGACTTAGTGGAGCCTGGAATAATTTAACCGTAGCTAACTGGCACTGCCCGGTGCGCAAAACCATGCAAATGTGTTTTTTATAGTAGGGAAATGAAAGATTTAGAAATTAGCCCAAAATGGCCAATAAACTACTAACTTATGGGCTGGAACCACTCCTCCAGGGACAGATAGGTTGCTCAAAGCTCCCCTCTCTCACAGGTGAACAGAGAAACTTCCGTCTATCCAAGTAAGGTATGGGGAACTCAGAAACTAGTATCACAGCCCTGAATTCAGCACTATCCTGAAAACTGGACTATACTAGCATAGAAAGGTGGGAAACAAGGAATTTTTTTTTTTTTTTTTTTTTTTTTTTTGAAAAGATAAGGCAAAAACAGTAAAAACTACACTGAAAACAGCTTTAAACGACTACAAATGATCAGAAAAGGCTATCGCACTTTAGTGTGTAGCCTACAACAGTTCAATTATTTAAACAAAAAACTTTTTAAAAGTGCAGGCAGTCAAATAAGTACAATATGTGAAAAAAACAACCTTTTAAATCACAATAAACGCTGGAAAAATCTGCGTTTAGGTGGAAAACAGTTAAATACAGCAAGAAAGTACAGAAAACTGATACTTAATCACTCCAAAGTCTCTCTCCTAAGCTAGAAGGCTTGTATCAGTTTAAGGCTATCTAGTGCTACCCAGTAGGTTAATTACAGGAAAGATGGGAAACAAGCGCAGATGTGGTCTTTTAAACCAGAAAGTTTTAAAAGATATTTTGATTTCCATTCCTCCATGGTAGTTTACACAGCAATTTGTAACTCCTGTCCTGCAGTTTACATTGGGAAAACAATCAGAAAGCTTTCTGATCGAGTAAAGGAACATTTGGCTGCTATTAGGAAAAAAGATTAAACCAATGTGTTAGGACAGCAGAGTCTTAAATGTCATGACTTTACTGGTTTCAGATTTCTAGTTGTAGAACAGATTGATCATTTTTTGGTGACTTTGACACTTTTCTGCACATAAAAGAACTCTGTTGGCAGTTACTTTTAAATGCTGAGATGGTTCTGGGGCTGAATAAGAACTTGAATCTCAAATGTGCATCAAGCTGGTTTGTATGAGCTTATTTGGACATGTCCCACTCTTTTTGATTAGCTACTGTATTCACAGCATGTTTCTAGATTGCTGATGGGCTAATTTCTGTTTTGATATGATGTTCTTCATCTCACATTGCTGCAGTCCTTACACTTGGATAGTCCGCTGTCCTCGGTCGGCCCGAATATCAAAGTATTAGGCTGACGTCGGTCAAGGCGCTTAAGACTGACATCAGGACGTCAGGGTATAAATGCGCATGACCGACGTCATATCCTCAGTCTTTTTTGCCGCATGGTCCGATGCAGAAGCAGCGTTGCAAGTGCCGCTGGCGTTCTGAAATTTTTCGGTCGGAGTTTCAGACCGAGTCAAAGTTAATATTTTAGTTTTTCTTGCCTCAGTGGTTTACCGGATGTCAGAAAAAGTGAATAACTGTATTTCTTGTGGGAAGCAGATACCGCATAGAGATTATCATACTTTGTGTATTCCTTGTTTGGGGCCTGAGCACGACGTTGTTGGGTGTCGCTTTGTGCTAGGTTTAATAAGCGCACTATTAGCGAAGGTTAGATTGTGCCAGGTTGGTCTTGCGGTGCAATTACAATATGCCGCCGGATGCTCCGGCGCCCGCTCGAGAAGCGCAAAGACAAAGCAGCTAAACCCGGCAAGAAGAGTCGTCTCACGGGGACGCCGGTTCTTTGAGGCGTCAGTGGAACCGGTGGTTCCACCGAGGCTTCTCTGGAGTCCCAGGGGAGACTTTGATATTGCAGGATGTGACCTCTCAGGAGGCAGGTCAGGCTGAAGGGGCTTCTCAGGTTACTGTACTCCCTCCCTTCCTAGGGTGGTTTGGCCCTCTCCTTCTGTTTCCAAGGCTTCTCCCAGAGGCAGGCCAGGTTTAGCTTCTGTTGGTGTCACTCCTAGTTCTTCAGGATCTGTGCCCAAGAAGCACATGCTCAAAATGGCAGAAGATTTAATTACTTTGATTAGAGGTTCTTTGCCCCTCCTGATAAGAGGCCTAGGGTGGAACCAGAGTTGGGGAGTTTTGAGCAGGTTTCGGATGTTTCAGAGTCTTGCTGAAGACTTGCAGGAGTATTCTCCTTATTCTTATTCTGATGTGGATGATTCTACTCCTTCTGCTTCTCCTCCAGAGGATTTTTCTTTTCAGAGACTCTTCATTCTATGAGGGAACATTTTAAGTGGGAAGGTCAGGACTTCTCTGATTCCAGGAAAAGGCTTAGGGAATTTTGCTTTTACCCCAGCATAGGCCTTTGGCTATTCCTCCTGTTCTGGATGTTGTGGAAGATGTGTTTGCAGAGGCTTCACTTAATCCTGATTCTTTGCCTCCTGCTCCTGTTAAACCGGACAGGTATTACAGGGTGCCTGAAGCTCATAAATATCTGTATAAGAGTCCTAGGGCAGACCCAGAAACAGTTAGTCAGGGACCTAAGGGTGTCAAGGCCTCTGTGGTAAAAATCCGGTTCCTCCAGATAAAGAGGCCAGAGCTTTAGATAGATGGGGAAAGAAAGTCTATACTTCTTCCACCTTAGCTATGAGGGCTTTGAATTGCCAGTTTCACATGTTGAAATATCAAAACTATCTTCTTTCTCAATTGAAGTCTAAGGTAGATGCTCTGGCGGAAGGCATTGAGTGTAAAGAATTACAAGATTTGGTACATGTTTCTGAACAGGTGGGTAAGCATTCTTTACAATGTGGATTTGATGCTGTACAGGCCTCGTCTAGGGTGGCTGCCACTGGGTCAGTTCTTCGCAGGCACGCCTGGCTGAGGGATCAGAACTTATCTGACCATGTTAAAACAAGGATTTTAGATGCTCCTTTACAGTCTGATGTATTGTTTGGTTCACCTGTGGAGGCAGTTTTAAAGAAAATGGAAGACAAGGCTAAGTCTATGCAGACTGTTAAAGATTTTTTGCAAGTTCAGCCTCTGAAGTTTAGTAGGAATTGGCCTGCTAAGGGGTGGACGTACCCTTCTTATGATTCTCAGTCTAGGGGAAGATCTAGACGTGGTAGGGGTAGAGCTCAGGGCTCTTTCAGACCTAGAACAGGGAGTTCACCTGCACAATCTTCGGGTGAGGGCAGGGGCAGTCCTTTCGTAAACAGGCCCAATGACCTACCTTTTCAGCTGCCAGAGCCTTCTTGTCTGGCAGCACCTTTGGGAGGAAGGTTGGCACTTTTCAAAGAAAATTGGAGTTTAATTACCCAGGACAAATGGGTATTGGATATTATACACCAAGGTTACAGGTTTTATTTCCATACCTTGCCTCCTTTCAAGGGCATGCCAGACGTTCCTCCTCAGCAAAGAATAGAGGCTCACAAACAAATTTCTCTGCTGCAAATAGGGCCATACAGCCGGTCCCTCTGCCAGAAGTAGGCCTAGGATTTTATTCTCGCCTGTTCCTAGTACCAAAGAAGGGGAACACGTGGAGACCAATTTTGGATTTATCTATCCTCAACACTTATCTGGACATTCCCAAGTTCAGAATGTTGGCGTTACAACAGCTTTTACCTCTGCTGGGCAAAGATCACTGGATGGTGACTCTGGATCTCAAGGAAGCTTACCTTCATGTTCCTATCAGGCTAAGTTGCAGGAAGTATCTGCGTTTTCAAGCTGGGACTTCTCATTATCAGTTTTCTGCATTGCCCTTTGGCTTATCTACTGCCCAGAGTGTTCACAAAGGTTCTGGCTCCAGTGATAGCTTTCTTCAGGCTAAAAGGAATACAGATCTATCCTTATTTGGACGATTGCCTGATTCTGGCCAAAGCAAGGGACGAGCTTCTTCATCATTTACAATATGTGATAGCAGTGCTAAGATGCCTGGGGTATTCTGTGAGCGAAATAAAGTCCAGTCTAGTACCCTCTCAGGACATGTGCTTTCTGGGTGTGAGACTGAATACAGCATCCCAGATGGCCTTTTGACCCCGGACAAACAAAAGAATCTTTCCTTTACTTCCATCAATTGTCTCATCAGTCCAGGCTGACTGCAAGGACAGTCCTTCAAGCCTTGGGGTTCATGGCATCTTGTATTCTGGTGCTTCCCAATGCCAAACTGCATATGAGGAAGCTACAATGCTATCTCAAGAATGTATGGACACAGCACTGCCAAGATATGGACACTGTCATTCAGATAATACCTTGCATTTAAAAGGAATTTTTGTGGTGGGCTCAGGAATGTCACCTAAACAAGGGACTCTCTGTGACCCGGCCAGAGGCGAGTCAGATTCTAACGACAGATGCCTCAGACAAAGCTTGGGGAGCTCATCTAAATGGAAAGTGGATACAAGACACGTGGCCTGCCAGACTACAACATCTACATATCAACTTAAAGGAGATGTTAGCAGTCCAATTTGCATTAATGGCTTTCAAGGATTTACTTCTTCCAGGGCAGGTGTTGGTTCTAACAGACAACACAACTGTCATGTGGTACATCAACAAGCAAGGGAACACATTCTTATCCTCTATGCAGGCAAGCAATGATTTTGTGGGAGACTGCTCTCAGTTTACAGCTCAATCTTCAGGCAAGGTTTCTGCCGGGAGCACAGAACTCCTTAGCAGATGTGTTGAGCAGACGAATTATGGATCCCCACAGTGGAAATTGGATCCTCATGTGTTTCAGAAATTGACAGTGTCATGGGGAACTCCAGACATAGATCTGTTCGCTTCTCCACTAAACTACCAGCTGCCAAAGTTTTGCACAAAAGGTTTCATCCCACAGCTTGGAAAGTGGATGCTCTTTCTTTCAATTGGAGCAATCTTCATGTGTATGCCTTTCCACCTCTGCCTCTCCTCCCAAAGGTACTCCTAAAGGTCAGACAGGACAAGCCAAAGATGATTCTAATAGCTCCAGATTGGCCTTGACAGCACTGGTACCCATTACTGAGAAGTCTGGTTCGGGAGCCTCCATGGCCTTTGCCTTGATTCCACACCTGCTGTCTCAAGAGAACAGTCATTTACTCAATGTCAAACTTCACTCTCTTCACCTAACAGCCTGGCATATTCTGTTTTAAACCCTGGAGGGTCTCAGCTTCCGCAGCAAGTTTTGAATGTTATTTTGGAGGCCAGAAGGCCTAGTACAAGGAAAGTATACAGATAAATGGAAGAGATTTTTATTTTGGAGTGCAGCAAAGGAATTTGATGTTGCTAAGCCTAATTTACGTGTGGCTCTTCAATATCTTGCTGAGTTACTGGACAAAGGTTTGTCCTTCTCTTCTATTAAGATTCATGCTGCAGCAATTTCTGCTCACTATGACTGTGACCCACCATTGTTTTCTCATCCTTTGTTTAAGCAATTCCTCAGAGGGGCAAAGAATATAAGACCCCAGCAGAGCTCCTACTCCGGCTTGGGATCTCAATTTTGTGTTGGAGAAACTCACTCTACAACCTTTTGAGCCTGCAGCTACTGCCGAGTTGAAATACTTATCATGGAAGACTGCTTTTTTGTTGGCCATTACCTCTAGGGTTTCTGAATTACAGGCCCTTATGGCAGTTGAGCCTTTCTTAATTTTCCATAAGGATAGGGTATCTTTACGTACTAATCCTTCCTTTATGCCTAAGGTGGTTTCTAGTGTGGCTTTAAACCAAACTATTCATTTGCCTACTTTTTATGCAAACCCCCAAAATAAAGGGGAAAAATTTTGCACACCTTGGATATACACAGGCAGTTGCGATATTATTTGAGCAGAACTAAAGGGTTCAGGCAGTCTCAGCAGTTGTTTGTTTCTTTTGCTTTGGGTTCTCAGGGCAAGCCTGTGTCAAAACAAACTATTTCTAAGTGGATTGGGTTTTGTATTGCTTTCTGTTATTCCCATCATGGTAAGGAGGTTCCAGCTGGGATTAGGCCTCATTCCACTAGAGCTACTGCCACTTCTACAGCTTTTTTAAGGGGGGTGGCAACTAAAGATATTTTGGAGGCAGCTACTTGGAGTTCAGTGCATACTTTCTCTAAGCATTACCACCTTCCACTTTACTCTAAATCTAGGGCTGGGTTTGCCACTGCTATTTTACAGGGTATTTTGGCAGCTCCTACTGCTTTATAGTTTTGCCATCCTCCCTTACCTCTGCTTTGGGATTCTACCCAAGTGTAAGGACTGCAGCAATGTGAGATGAAGAACATAGTACAGTTTTGTACCTACCATAAATGTAGATGTTCAAGATCCACATTGCTGCAGTCAACCCTCCCTCCTTCCCCTCTGTTGTTAGAGGCGGTTGTGTGGTTTGGGTTGTAAATATTGTGCATATTGTATATATATATTGTTCATATGTTTAGTGCAAGGGTGGTTGGTTGTTTTTTGCTGTCTTTTGGTTTTGACCTTTCTGTTTAGGGTCTTCTGACATCTGGGGCAAGAAAAGACTGAGGATATGACGTCGGTCATGCGCATTTATACCCTGACGTCCTGATGTCAGTCTTAAGCGCCTTGACCGACGTCAGCCTAATACTTTGATATTCGGGCCGACCGAGGACAGCGGACTACCCAAGTGTAAGGACTGCAGCAATGTGGATCTTCGAACATCTACATTTATGGTAGGTACAAAACTGTACTTTTCTGTTGGGTATTGACATTGACAACCATGTTTAGACAGTGTGCACTTGTTATATTACTTATTACACAGTTTTAATTTACAGTAATAGTTCTGATGAAGTTCTGGCAAAGTTAAAGAATGAAAGCACTTAACAGTTTCACTTCAGTGTTGTTTCTCTTTTTTATTTTTTGATATTTACAAAGTCATTTTTGTATACATATATATATATAAATATATATATATATATATATATATATATATATATATATATATATATATGTATATACATATATATATATATATATATATATATAGATCACCTAAACAAGAACGACAGTGTAAAACACCGACACGCACATAGCCGACACCACATGGTCGACAATCGAAACACCGACAACATAATTACTGCACAAAAAAGGAAAATAAAATTTTAATTTTTGTGGTAGAAGGGGGGCTATGCCCCCCTGCATCCCCCATAACTTTAGAATACCAACTCTGAGATCGTACTACAGTGCAGGAATGGAAATCTTTCCATTCCGCACTACAGAGACACACCGTTTCCTCATTGTCGGAATTTTGATTGTCGATCATGTGGTGTCGGTTATGTGGTTTTCGGTCTTTTCAGCTGTCGTTCTTCTGTAGGGGACCCATATATATATATATATATATATATATATATATATATATATATATATGTGTGTGTGTGTGTGTGTGTGTGTGTGTATTATATATAGTTAGAGAAAGAGCGGTAGCTGTAATAATAAATTGTTAAGGCAGCAGCAAAATGCTATTTTGTGAGGGAAATCGATATGCATCATGCAGGAGCAATATCAAACATCTGCCATTACTCCCTTAATGTACATAGGACATTTCGCAGAACTTTAGAATCAGTGACTGTGATGGTTATAGGCCCCATCTGGTGTGCTCCAGTTTAATCTTCCTAGACATTAAAAGTTAGGTTGTGTAAACCTCTTGAGGTTCTTGAGAAGTTTGTTCTTGATTCACCAGGGTGAACCAGCTAAGTTTGCTGAGGGTTACTAGTTGAATCTAAACACTGTACAACTTAATTAGTAATGGAGTACACAAATTGTTTGCCATACCCTGTTTGACACTCAGATAGTATAAAACAGGTACAATGTAATGATGTAATTATTTTAGATTAGTACGTAGTGTGCATCTGTCTCTTCAAAGTGGATTTTTATTTGTATTTTTCTATGCTACAGTTTAGAAGACAAGCTAATTCTGCTAATACCAGATATCACTGAATATGTAATTGAACACATTGTGCAAGACTACTTTCTCCTGATATACCTAGGACTGTCTGTAGAAATGCATTGGGCACAATGTGCATGGAATAAATTCTGTCTAGTTAAATGAAATATGGCAAGAAGAAGAAGTAAAAACGAGATGGCAATTTGTAATAGGTGCTTCATCATTAATCATTGTATATAGCTTAATCAGGTCATAAGTAAGCTGTGCTTAACATATATATATGATTTGTTTCTTGCTTCTACTTTGAAGGTATAGGTTCATAGGTTCATAGGTAGGTACTAGGCTATCTGCCCAAAGGCATTTATAAGCCTAGCCGGAATGTGTTGGTTTTTGCCACCCCCTTAGATTAGTTCCCTGTGCCTCTGTCCAGCAGAGCCATTGAAGTTATCCCTGGGGTAAACTTTCTGTTTCCCATCCACTCATCAAGGTTTCTCTTGAAGAGGGTTAGCGAGGAGCTCTGCCTAATGTAGATTGGAATCTTGCTCCAGAGCAAGGGAAGTCTCCGGGACAGGAATCTATCCCTCCAGCATGTCATATTTGTTGTTGTGGTGAGGTTTAGATCCCTGGAGCATGTTTCATCGTGCCTCCTATAACACCTAGTTGAGCTAGTTACTAGGTGTATTATGGAAATAATTATTTGCATTTATTTCCTCTGAATGTATCAAATACACATATTTATTTCAGTATCCTAGATACCTTTATCACCTTACATTTCAAAGTCACATTACCAGACCCCTTGTTCCTTTTGTTTTTTCCTAGCATCCCAGATGGCCAATTGACTGTTCACTGAGACCTCAACCCCTTCATGTGCCATTTATGCTGTGGCTGTCATGTAGGCAACCATCAAAAGATTTTTTTGCTGTGTTGCCCTTATATTCATTTGCATGCTGCATAAGCACTATGGGGAAAGAGCGCAGTGGGAGCAACCACAAGTATCATTCACTTCGGCAAGTGACATATCCCTTCAGGCTAGAGTGCCACCTCATTCTTCAGCAGACAGTTCCCACTAGGACCTCAATTTCCCCAGGAATTAATTTGCAGGACACATGATCTATGACATTCTACTCAACCATACCTCTCAATCTCTTACAGCACAGCAAAACATCTGGACAAAGCCAAAAATAATGGGCGGACAAAGGCCCAAAAATAGGGACACTTTTTAAATATTGCTCTTACAAACTTTAAAAGCAGATAGAATAACAGGTTTTGCATTAGCAAGAATTTTATGAAGGATATGAAGTCTGAAACTCAAATGTCTGCCATTATTTTCTGACTTCAGCCCTCAATAATTTGTCAATGATTTGCCAGAAAATCATAATTTTATGAGAAACAGACCAAAAATATGAGGCAAAAATCTGGGCATTCTGCAGAAGTCTGGACAGTTGTGAGGTATGCCCTCAACCCTTCTCCTATGGAAGGCAAGCAGACATTGTCTGTTCACATCTCTCCCTCCCTATTCAGCTCTTCCAGCAGCCTGGGCCACCTACCAGGCAGTATCAGCCAGGTCATCACCAGAACTTCATTCCTGTATGCTTAACGCCCAAGCCATGGTCATCTGGGTCATCTTCAGGACTTTGTCCTTGTATACCACATGGCTAGTTTGGGAGCCCCTTGTTGCTAGAAGTGTCATTAAGATGGTAAGAATACAATGAAACTGTTTTTATGATACTGTCTTTTACCCTTAGTCATATGGGTCAGATTATTACCTTTTCCCATCACTGACTGCTGTTCTCAGTAGTATGGTTGTTGCCAGAATACTTTTCTTTGCATATCTACTACATTCAGTTTCCATTCTCTGGTGGGTTATTTGCAGCCAGGTATTACTGGGAGCTGGTGATCCCCTCTCCCTTGTACATGCATCAGTCTCTGCGTCTTATTAATTCAGTGGTTTATATGATACTGCTGGGACAGCATTAGTAACCTGCTATAACATTAGGACTGTTGATAAGGAATAGCAGCAACATCTGTTCTAGTGTTCTCCATTATGTCTACTAAACAAATAAAACACTTCACTCTCAGCATGTACTTCATCCACTTTAGGTAGATGTGTTTGTGCTCCTGTATTAGTCATCATGCCCAAATAAAAAGAGCTTGTTAGCAGCCATCCTGTGGTCAGAATGAATTCAAATTAAAAGGTCTACTGAATGGGTTCAAATTAAATGATGCACAGGCTTGCAGTGATGGTAAGCTTTCATCTATGTCCCATTTTCAATAAGTAGTATTGTGTACTAGTCAAAAATGCTTTTAGTAACCCTGCAACACTCACTCAGTGACTCTAACATGACTGAATCCCCAACTCTTATATCCATTAGCACACCTATATGCCTCCCTTCCTCTTCAATCAACCAGTCCTATTAAAGGGCAACCAACTGATGGTATAACTTTTCTCCCGATAAAACATTGTCTTTATTTTCCCTAACTAGGAACCCCTTTGTTCTCAAACCATGTGTGTGAGAATGCACAGTCCTTAAACTTTATTTGCAATTTCAGCCAAAACTATTTAAATAGTGGACTAAAACAACTTCTCAGTCTCTGTCTTAAGTATCCACCTGGCTCATGGTATGTAGTTTGCTTTTAAAAAAGTGTGACTTTAATTAAAACTAAACTAATTCAAACTGAACTGACCCCCCACTCCTTTCAAAAGTATCTATCCAGCTCATGTGATGCAGTTTATTTTAAAAGTGTTTCCTCATGCTAGAACTGAAGCATGGTTTGAATTACTTCTGTATATCCCTTTTTGTTTTATTAAGTTATGAATAACCAACAGCTTTGGAATTCAATCAGATACTTAGTATTTGGTGAAACTATGCATCTTTTAGTGTTGAAAAGTCCATAAAATATATTTTCATAAACATAAAAATCACAATCATGAAAAAAATGCACATTACATTGATGAATATTTTTTTTTTATTTTATTTTACAACTTGCAGTGCTTTTGTATTAATCAGAAAATACCTTAAATGTTAGACAATAATGTGGAGAACTTAAATTCACATTTGCTATCAGAAATTGTTAAGAATGTCTCACTTTGACGGTTACAATGAGCATTGAAGAAATGTCTTTTGCTATAATAGAAAGCACTGGTCCTTGTGTTACCATATCACTTGCTGTTATGTATTTGCAATTATATTGCATTATTGTTGGTTTGTTAAGAAGAGCTCTTGCTTCTGAAGCTTGTAGAAGTCCTTGAAGAGGTAGCAGCAGCACTTGACAAAGAACTGACATTGCATGCTGATAATCTTGACTTTGCTAAATCATTTAACAACGTATCAAGTATGAGAATAGTAGGCAGACTGTCTCACGAGGGTCTCTACTATGGCCATTTCTTTTCAGGTGATTCTTCTCAGATGTAAACATGGGAAATGGGCTATGGATAAGTCAGTATACTGATAACTGAAACCTGGTAGCACAAGTACTTCAGTAAAAGATGCTGAAATTGCTCAAAATTATCTAGAGACCTGCATACTTGATGCAGTAGTAATAACCTCACCTTTAATGCTGATAGACATAGCACAGTGGGACTTGGAGAAAAATGACATAAATAATGATTACAAAATAAAGGGCAATCATTAAAATACTTATACCACCTTTAATGATTTAGATAGCAATTTAAATATTGACTAGTATGTAGCTACTAAAGTTAGAAAACCATGTTCTTTAGTGTGTAGTCCAAAGGGGCATGTTGTGTCACTTCAGATAGATCACTATACTTATGTACACCTCACTGACATGATTCATTATTTATCAGAACAGTGCATTCCTTAGTCTTGGAACAAACCATTTGAAACAATGTGAAAATGGACAGTAATTCTTTACTAGAAAAGTCATAGGACAGGAAAATGTGTAATATTTGGAAAAGATTCAGGAACTGTCCTTTTATTCTATTTCTTATGAGTTACTTAGAAGTGACCTCTGCCTGGTCTACAAGGCAGTGCCCTATCTAGTTCTATTTAAAATATCTATGGTGGAACACAGCACTTCTGCCTGGTCTGCAAGGCAGCACCCTATCTAGTTCTACTTAAAACATCTATGGTGGAACACAGCAGTGGGAGCTAACTCCAGAATAGGGAATGTAATAAAAAAGTGACAGATTTATTTTTCCCCCGGTGTAACATGATTTCACCTGAAATTACATCTGCAGTGGTCATGTTTGTCCTCAGAAAAGTCAGAAATACCATTTCCATAGGACTATGTGAGACACCAGAAAGACTAATTTGGGTAATAATAAAATGACATTCTAAATACAACATTAAAACTGACCATGCCAGTATCAGATATCTAGAAACAGACTCATTGCCAATCAACCTTACAGGCATGTTGTATAAATTGATGTTGAAAATTGACATGGAAATTATTCAAACAGATACATAAAACTTCCTTCTCCGTGACCTAACCTGGTATAGTTTTGCTAAAATAAATCTTATATGTCTAATACCATAAATTTCTTTGAGTGTGGCTGCACGCAGATGAACATGTTCTCAGCTTCACTCAATCTGATTAAAGCATTCAACACTGTACCCTATGAAGGAATCATACATAAAACATATGGATTTGCAAGTAACTGAAGCTAATACTTGTGTCTACATTTTGGCTTCATGGCTGCATAGAACAGGTATGGATAAGAGGTGTCATTTCCTAGGCATCTCCTGTCACCAGTGGAGTCCCTCAAACCTCTGTCCAAGTGCCACTTTTTTGACATGTTCTTTCTCAGAACTGTCTCCAGTGCCTGGTCCAATATAAGTGACTTTAACTCCAAGCCTTCAGTTTAAAAAAAATTCAGCATTCTGACATTTGACAAAAAACAAACAAACAAAAAGCAGAAATATATGCTATTGATAGGTAACAAGTATCACTTGATAACATAGTGCAAAACCTTGGGGATGACGGTCTGTTATTTGATACCCATATAGCTGCTACCATGTGCAGAAAATAAGAGTTTCTGACCTGATATTTTATGCTGTTTTTCATCCATGACAGACAGGTAATTTCCTCTTTTATACATCTGCTATCAAACCAGCTGTAGACTACTCTACATTGTTCTGCAACCTACTTATGCATCTTCTGATGCTGCAGGAGAAAGTACAAATATACCTTACAAAGAGAATTGAAGGTCTTGCTGCCAAAGACAATAGCAACTTTCTGTTTTTAGTGTGTATCTTGTTGCCATCTTAGGGAAGACTATTATATACAGAGTATTAAAGAACCCCTTACTGTTCTGAGATCATTTCCTTAGAATACTGCCTTGTTACCTGTGTACAGGAGGAGACTTAACCTCTTTAAAATTAATATCTGCTGTGCCATGAAATGTATTTATCTAAAAAACTCCCACACTAATAGAATATACTCCCACTCTCAGTTAAACTCACTCAAGACAGAATTGAATGACTAAATGGGCAACTGCAGGTTCCAGCATGGTATCTGGAACATCATGCCAATAAGCCTTGAGCTTGTTCACACAACCTATGAACCAATGAATTTATATTACAAAATACATTCCAAAATGATTTTCTTCTGTTTATATATACATACCTACAGATAAACACACACACACACACACACACACACACACACACACACACACACACACACACACACACACACACATCATATATATGGAATAAGTATAGTATGTATATATAAATGTATATGTGTGTGTATGAGTTTATAATAAATAATTGCCGGTGAGTTTAATTAAAACATACCACATCCAACAAACTCATTGGTGATTACCATTAAACTCCACTAAAATCACTGAAAAAAGTAATTGCAACAGTAAACCTATAGGTTATGTTTGCAATTGCCAAAAGTAAAACAAACAAACAACTTTATTATGGGGGGGGGCCACACCCCTAGTAATTAAATATACTAATTCCAGGGTCGCACAATTTCAAAGGAAGGACAAAACCCCTTGAGTTATGTAACTGTCATTCTAATGAACTTTGACCGTTACATAATTCAGCAAACTGTACCAACTACAAAAGACACCAGTGTTTCAGCAGGAGAAAAAAATGCATGCAGCAGTAACTCATATAACATTTATATATATATATATATATATATATATATATATATATATATGTGTGTGTGTGTGTGTATTATATATATATATATATATATATATATATATATATATATGGATCTACTATATTTGGTCGAATTTCATTTAGTCGAAAATTATGTCAGGCAGCCCACTTCACTGAAACCTCATTTGACTGAAAGCACATTTGGTCGAATTACATTTAGTTGAAAATGGTATTCATCCCCTGCCTCACTGCAGTGCGACCCTGGAGTGAGAATATAAAGTTGGGGGGTGTGGGGGGGCACAGCCCCCACATAATTGCAGTTTATGCACTATTATATACATGTTTATCCATTAAAAACACATTAAAACATATAACATAAGTAAAAATGTGTTGCAAAATGTAGGGGGGCTATGGCCCCCAACCCCCCAATATGGGGGGTTACGCCCCTAACTTGATATTCTCACTCCAGGCTTGGAGGAACGTAAATTAGTTTATTAAATGAATCATTATGATTGGATGTGAATTTGTAATGATGTCTGAGGATTGGTTAGTCATGATATTTGAATGTATTTGAATGTTTTTATGCACATTGTTTTTAGACCTGATGAAGCATTTGTTTACAGCATGAAAGTGCTTGTCTTTTATTAAGGTATTTTGATGCTATCAGCGTGGTGGTCATGCTGCTTGTTATTTTTGTTTGCTACCAACTTCTTAAGTTTGTCAACAATGCCCATGTGGTGGTTGTGTCAAATGCTTTTGTCAGGTCAGGGTAGGCAGTCTGAACTATTTTGCCATCATCCATTGCTTTGGTGACCTTCTTAAAGAAGTCCACCAGGTTGAGTAGGCATGACCTGCCCGTTATGAAACCAAATTGGGTTGGTTCCAGTGTCTGGAGGTTTCCTATGTCATTATTGATCATTTCCATAATACTTATTTCCATGGCTTTGCATATGAGACTAATGAAACTCATGAGTCTGTAGTTTGCAGGGTCTGTAAATAGCCTGCCTTTGTGCAGAGGGATGACTGTTGCTGTTCTCCATTCATGAGGCATGAAGCCTGTTTGGAGGCTACAGTTAAATAGCAACTCCAGAGGCCCTGATAGATCATGTTTCATGCTGTTTATGAGGCATCCTGGGATATTGTCTGGGCCCGTTGATGCAGTGTTCTTGGCCTTAGAGGGAGCATTAAAGACCTGTTCCCTAGTGATAACAGGGGAAGTTATATTTGATGTTATTTCTAGGGGGAAGGTTGAGGGGGAGTGGGGGTAAACTCGTAGCTGAATTTGTCAGCCAGTAGGTTTGCTATATTTTCTGGCTCAGTGTAGGTGGTTCCATTTACAGTGAGCTCTGCACACAATTGTGTATTTCCTTTGAAATTATGGACATAGGTCATAAGCTTGAGAAAAAAGAACTTATGAACATGTTGAGAGCACCTCATGAACATGGCAGTTCACATTTTGAAATGCAAGGAAACATTTTTTGCACTTGTAAAAATTATATTTAATATTTTATGTGTGAAATTACATACTTTGCCCGGCGTAAATATTTCTGCTACCTTAATTCATAATGTAGTTTCATGAACAAAGCATAAACAAATATGTTGCTCAGAGACAAAAATGAGTAATCAGTGACTGATATGGGATTGCATGTCTGTTTAGCAGTCATATAAATAACAAAAGCTGACATGATTATGTGGTTGCAATTACTAAATGAAATGTAAATGCCGAGCCACAAACTTTCTACATCATGTACCCAGGGTCACTTTATAATACTGTTTCTTAAGCTATATAAGTTCATATTGACAAATTTTGTCTGTAAGGTGACGTATAGCGAATGCAACATATCTATTTGGATAGAATAAGTAAATAAATACATTAATTAAACAATTAATGATTTGCTTGCACTGGAAAATTCATAGCTGTTACTTTCATGTTACGCTAAAACATGCATTTTGAGATTTGGATTATCATATAAAAATTTTAATAAAGTTACAAGGTTGCTTTCATTAGATTAAATTCAGACTGATAATTGTGGTAAGTTTTAATGCACTTACTTACTAATTTATAGGTTCATAGGTTCATAGGTTCATACTAGGCTATCTGCCCTAGGGCATTTATAAGCCCAGCCAGAGTGTGTGTGGCTTTCACCACCCCTTAGGATGAGAATACTATATCCATTAGTTTGCTGTGCCTCTGTCCAGCAGTGACACAGAGATGATTCCCGGGGTAAACCTACGATCTCCCATCCACTCGTCAAGATTTCTCTTGAACAGAGTCATTGAGGGGCTCTGCCTCACATGGACTGGGATTCTGTTCCATAGTGTAGGGAGTCTCTGGGTGATGAATCTGTCCCTCCAGCACGTCCTATTTATATCCGTGTTGAGGTTTAAGTCTCTTGCTCTCATGGCTCTGGTGGATTTGGATTTTTTTGAGGTGGAGCATGTCCATTAATTCCGGGTTGGACATGGCCTTGTATGTCAGGCACAGATCACCTCTGAGCAGACGGTATGCGACTGAATAGAGCTGGAGTTTCTTCAGTCGGGCATCATATGACATATGTTTGAGCCCCTTTATCCTTTTGGTGAGGAACTTTTGGGGTCTTTCCAACTGCTGCAGGTGTCGGGTAAGGTACATTCCAAATGGGGCGTTGTACTCAATCATTGGTCTGATAAGTGAAGAGTACAGGGCTACAATGAGCTCTCCTGATCTGGATGTGAATCCTTCATGATCAGGTGGGCAATGTAGAAGGTCTTCCTAACCACTTTGGCAATGTGAGTGTCAAAAGAGAGGTTACTGTCAACTTGGGTCCCCAGGTCCCTGATAACTTCTTCTGTGTTTAATGGATTACCACCTATGTGGTAATTAGGGTTACCTTGTTTTTCCCAAAGGGTATGACTATACATTTTTGGCATTTAGCTTAAGGCCATGGCTCTGGCACCAGTTATCCATTTCTATGAGACCTCTCTGGAGGATGTCTGTGTCTGATGGAGTGTCAATTATGGTGCCCAGTTTGCAGTCATCTGCAAATGTTGTCAGCCACAATCCCCCTATGTTTGCCTGCACTTCAGAAAAATAAATGCCGAACAAGAGGGGGCCCAGGACTGAGCCCTGTGGGACACCGCTTGTGACCGGCTTAGAGTCTGACATGGCACCAGCAACTCTAACCCTATGTGTTCTGTCCTTGAGCCAGTTTGCAACCCATCTTGTGACATATGGGTTTACATCTAAGCTGGTGAGCTTTTCTATGATGCCCGAGTGGGGTATTGTGTCGAACGCTTTTGCTAGGTCAAGGTAGGCTGTGTGAACTGCCTTACCCTCATCAATGGCCTTAGTGACTGTTTCAAAAAAGTCAACCAAGTTCATGAGGCAGGATCTGCCCTTGACAAAGTTAAATTGGGTAGGATCCAGTGTCTGTAGGTCCCCAATGTCTTTATTTATGAGTTCCATTATGATCCTCTCCATAGCTTTGCAGACAAGGCTCGTCAAGCTTATGGGGCGGTCATTTTCAGGGTCCGTAGAAGCACCGCCTTTGTGGAGTGGGACCACAGTTGCCGTACGCCATTCTTTGGGTACGTATCCTGTAGTAAGGCTAAGATTAAACAGCAGCCTTATGTGTGGGTTTAGTTCCTCATTGAGTTCGTGTAGCACACAGCCAGGGACACCGTCCGGTCCCATTGATGCTGTGTTTTTTGCTTTAGAGAGAGCAGCTCTCACCTGGGCATCTGAGATGTTTGGGAGGCTAGACTCTGGTGGGATAGATATTTCTCCTTTTGGGGGGGAGGGAGGGGAGAAATTTGCACTGAACCTGTCTGCCAGTATGTTGGCAATGTCTGTGGGATCAGTGATTTTTTTATCATTTTGGATTAATTCTGAGCATATCTGGGAGTTTCCACCCAGGTTTCTAACATAGCTAAAGAAGGCCTTATGATTGTCTTTTGTGTCATTAGCGATTTTTCTCTCAAAGTTGTTAAATCTGTTGATGGGGAAGTCTTGCTGGGTGCAAAGGCTCCTTTTCAGCAGAGGCCAGGGAAGAAAAGCTCCAGTACATGCAGAACAAACAAAATTTTTAAGTTATACAATATCAACAATATCAGGCAGAATATGATTAAAATAAATGTTACAATCTTAAAAGAGATATGATAGTAACTATACATAAAGTTGTAAGGATTCTTATACTAATTCTGTTTTGTACAGATATAGTTAAATAACTATGCAGTAGGACAGATGTCATAATAGAGTACTGAGTTATTTACAATGGTGGAAAGCAAAAGTTTGATTTAATTATGAGATATAAATTAAACGAGTTGTAAAAGAGTTAAGAGAAGCATAGGTAAAAGGTGAGGTGGGTGAATACAGAAAAGGAGTAAGAAGCAAATATGTTATACTTATCCTGGAGATGTACAGCTACAGAGCCTGGATGTTGAGAGGTGTTTTCTTAGATGTGTTTTGAATGCCTGTTGATTTTTAAAAAGGCTGAGAGCATGAGGGAGGGGCATTCCAGAGTGTAGCTGCAGTGTTTGACTATAATGAGGTTCCTGATGCATTTTGGGCTTTAGTGACAGAGAGAAGGAATTTACCTTCAGAGTGAAGAGCTGTGGTAGGGTGGTAGTGTTGAAGCATTAGTGATGGATACTTATCATAGTATATTAGAATAAGAGTTAGTAGTAGCTGACTATAGTGGAGGTGGTGTTGGGAGTTCAGTTCAATTTAGTTGTTTAAGGGCAGAACAGTGATGAGTTCTAAATGGGCAATGTAGAGCAAAGTGAGGTATTTTATCATAGCATTGTTCTAGCTTTGTTTGTGTATATGTTTGTAGGTTAGTAAAGAGTGGGGAGGCATACACTATGGTAGGTAGGAGATAGGATTTAGCTATGGTTTCTCTAGTCCTGTTGGTTAGGTTGGGTTTTATTCTGTACAAGAGGCTGAGCTTTTGGTGCTTTTTTTAAATAACATTTTGGAAGTCTAGGTCAAATTTCTAATTGTCATCAGTGGGGACACCTTGGAGTTTTCTGTTAGAGACCTGCTCAATCAGCATGTTATTTAATGAAGTGATTTTGACAAGAGTTTAGTTTTGCGAGAATGATTTTGGGGTGAAAAATAGTATTTTTTTTTTTTTGGGGGGGGGGGGTCAAGTAGGAACTGAGTTACCTAGCCAGGATTCTGTGGATGTAAAGGATTATTTTACTTTTTTATAGATGTAAAGGATTATTGAGCAATTTCTTGAAGTTTTTGTAGGTTAGAGCCTGTGCAGATGCGCGTGGAGTCATCTGCATATTGTACAAGAGTGGCATGCTTGGAAGCAGTGTGTAAATCATTTATAAATATGTTAAACAGGAGGGATCCAAGTATGGAGCCTTGTGACAATCCGACAGTAATGGGTAAAAATGATGAGTATTCTTGCTGCCATTTGACTCCTTGGAATCTATCTGTTAGGTAGCTGTTAAACCCGGAGAGGGAGAGCCCCAAGGAGGGGAGTTTTAGTAATAGTTTATGGTCAAAGACAGTGTTGAATGATTTGGAGAGGTCAAGGGATAAGGATGATACTAGGTTTCCGGTATTTCTGTTTTTATGAATAGTATCAGCAAAGTGAAGTAGGGCAGTAGTGGTGCTATGGTTGGGGCAAAAACCATGTTGTGTGAGGGAGAGAAAATTGTTTATGGCAAGGTAATGATGTAACTGGGAATGGATACACTTTTCCAATATTTTAGATAATGGTGACAAGATGGCCATTTATCTGAAGTTGGAGTAGTCAGCAGAGGATTCCCCTTTATGAAAAGGAAGTATGTATGCCTTCTTCCAAATGGCTATGACAGAAGATTCTAGAACTGATCAGCTGCAATTTTTAGGAATTCAGGAGGAAGGTTGTCTGCAGCAGAGCTTGTAGTGTTTACTTTTAGCAGATCATTTTCTTATGCTGGAGGTGGGGACAGGTATTATTAAAAGGTGAGCTTCCATGGGGGTTGATTTGATGGAGGGGTTGTCTTTTATAAGTGAGGCTAAACATTGGAGGAAGTATTTGTTAAAGTTATTAGTGACTGTTGATTAAATGTCTTCTGGGAAGGGAATGGGTTATTGACTTTGGCCTAGATTTAGTAGATTTTGGACTGATGGTCAAATTTTTAAGGATTATTTTGGTGTACTGCTGTAAGCTAAAGTAGTGGAGTTTTTTGTCAAACCTTATACTGTGTTTGGTTTATTTCTTATCTGTCTGTAGTGTAGAACTTTTTCCTGGGATTTGTTGGGGTGTCATGCTTTCCAGGCCTTATCTCTAAGCACCATACATTAATTGCCTACTGTTTTTAGATAACTATTCTGCAGGATTAAGTTTAATTATTTTTCACGTGATAGGAGCATATTTGTTCAGTATATTGGTAAAGGTTTTATTAAATTCAAGTTTAGCTTCATCTAAAGGACAGTTTTTAATATATTTCAACTGTATTGCTTGAGAGTGGAGATAAAACTTTCTACATTAAAATTTGATAGATTAAGGACATTCTTGTTTGTGTGATGTTTTACTGGATTGCATACAAGCTGTCCACAAAACTGGGCAGGTAGTCACTTAGGTTGTCAGATAATGTGCCGTAGTTATAGATATTATTGGGTTACTTGAGAAAATTCAATCCAGAGTAGAGGCCTTAGAAGAGGGCTTGTTATATCTTGTTGGCATATTGATGAACCGAGAGAAACCATACAGGTTAATACTGATAGTGGGGGTATGCGATAGAGTTTTGGCCCATTCTATGTTAAGGTCCCCAAGGATGATGTTTTCTTGAGAAATATTAGTAGATGCCTGGGTTAGTATGTCCTCTGCTATGCTGATGTTATTGCCAGGGAGAATGTATAAGGCTATGAATCATAACATCTTGTAAGTGTTTAGCTTAAGTAAGGCAGTGAGAATCTCTACATTATTGAATGAGGAATGCTTTTTTCTGATAAAGAGATATGTTCAGGTGTTTAGCTACACCAAGTACTTTTTTGGATGTACTGTCTGCTCGAAGGGTATTATATCCTGGAGGGAGGATTTCAGTGTCTTTGACTTTGGGTTTTAGCAATATTTCTGTGATTTGAAGGATGTCAGGGTTGTAATATGAAAGCATGCAGTTCAGTTACTTTATGTTACTTATCTTAAATTTTTGTTTTATTGTCTTATGACTACACTTTATGAACTACATTGGTAAAACATTTTAGCACCTGCTTAAAAGGGTTTTTTTTGCTTTATTTTTCCTCCATGCCTGTTGTCCACCAAGTTGCTGTTACCCATTCATTTTTCTTAATAGGACAAGAACACATCCACAGTGTGGCTTTTATTCAGGTAGAAAAAATAAGCCAGCAACAAGTGGACCGCTCATAAATATGTAGTTTAATAATAAACTACTTAAACAGCATAAAGGCTTACAAACAAACCGGTTTCGGCCCGGATTTAAACCTGGCCTTCTTCAGTGTTAAACATAGAAGCCATTCATGAAGTCTTTTATATAATCATAACAAATTTATGATTGGTTGACAGAAACCACTATGCTCATGAATATTTAACAAAAATGTACTTTCAAAATTTATTACAGGTATTCATTAAGCCCTGGGCTAAAAAGTGCACCAAGTTTGGTGATCCATTTCTTTTCTTTCACATCAAGTTTTTTATGCCAGCCACATTTGTTAGTTCTATCGCCAATGATTTTATCAATAATTGTAAAATGAAATTGTGCCCTATTATGTACAAGTGTATGTTTGTATAGGGCATTAGATGTCTTTTTACACCTAATGTCACTCAGATGTTCTGACATACGCAATCTAAGTGGTCGAGACGTTTGCCCAACATAAAATGAATGATAGGTACAAGCTGCCATGTATATGGCCCAATCAGTATTACAGTTGGTGGTGTGTGCGCATGTGTGTGTGTTTATTCAGGTAGTCATTAGAGCATTTTTCCCATTTAAACTCTATCTATCTCCTTTGAATGCCTGCAAGGTCCTATGAATTGGGGATGCAATAGGGTGGTATGAAGGCTTGTTACCTGCTTCTGCAAAGTGGTGCTTCCCCATAACTTTACTCTTCTTGAAGACAGATGTCTCTGTCCTTATCATACCTCTCAACCATACAGAATTCCTCAGTAAATACCAGTTTTGAGGGCACAATATTGGGGTGCCATGAATTCTCATGTGGCCTCTCTAATTTCCGAAGTTCCTGTTTTTTTTTTTTTTGTTAATATTTTACTCCTGACATCATCACGTGCGAG
>NC_056731.1:1635215048-1635399458 GCF_019279795.1 Protopterus annectens | reverse complement strand
CCCTTCTGCTTAGTATGTCACAGCCAGCAACGAGGTGTACAACTGTTTCCAATTCTGTTTTACAAAACCTATATTTTTCTGTTTTTCCCACATGTTTAATGGACTTTGTAAACCAACTTGTATGTAACTCCACTATCTTGGGCTGACAATATTAATCTTTCATCTCTTGGTTTGAATTCTCCTGTCCTTAACCATTCTTGCGTTCGATCCTGATTGGTATGAGGTTCTTCCAGAAGTTTTCTATACTCGCAACTACATTTATGAATTTTCCACATTTCTTTCCTTCTCATCTGGTCCTTCAGCTTATATTCTTTATTTTGTTTTTTTGGCACATTCAGTTGCTGCCTTATTTTTATCTGCTTCTGGTTTGATTTCCATTCCTGCTTGACGCCGATATGCTTCTGCTAGACTAAACAGAGAAGTCATCTTAGATTTATGCTCCTCATGTTTCAAAACTTTCACTATGTTTGAGTCTTGTGAGGTCACCAGATATGTGTGCAGTCCCACGATTGAAGATCTATAGATGTAATCAATTTCAAAGAAGCCCATCCCTCCTTCGGAATGGGGATTATATAATCTTAGTATGCACATATTTTTATAAATAATTTGGTATCTGCGATGGTGCAGCGGTAGCATTGTTGCCTCACAGCAAGAGGTTCTCCCGTTTGATTCTCGTCTGGAGTGTGGGGAGTGCCTTCTGTGTGGAGTCTGCATGTCCTCCCCGCAGTTGGGAGAGCGTTCAAAAGACATGCATAAAAGGGCGTGCCTTCGTTGAAGGTTGAACGTCGAGTTGGCACCTCGGCATTTGTCAGAATCTACTGCCAATCATTAGCAGACCGGAGTTCCGCTGTGGCGACCCCTAACCCGGAAAAGCCAAAAGACAACAACATTTGGTGAGCATGATGCATTCTTCTTGTTTTCCTGTCTAATATATCCAGCACTTTTTAGGGACCAATCAATCACTCCAAAACTGTAAGTTAGGACAGGAAGAGCAAATTGGTTTATAGCCTGAATTTTATTCCTAGATGTTTTCAGGATTAATTTGTCTTCTAAAGTATTCTTTACTAAGTTTCATTTGCATTTGTCCATGCTTTATTGTTGGTCCTTCATCAATTCCCAAATATTTATACATTTCGTCTTGCTCAAGTTCTTTTATAACACATTCTTGTCTCAAACTGATGTTTTCTTGGTGCTGCTGTTTTCCTGCTTTAAAGGTTGTTTTGCACATTTATCAAGACCAAATTGCATTCTTATATCATCTGAAAAAGTTTTGGCAACTTGCAGTTGTGCTTTCAGTTCCTCATCTGATGAGCTTTACAGTTTTAAATCATTGACAAACAGAAGATGAGAAGTCTTTACACATTACTGTTTTCTAGGAGCAAAATTATAGCCATGGCTTAAGCTGTTAAGTAGACAGTTTAATGGGTTAAGGGGAAGGCAGAATAGCAGCGGTGACAAAGAGTCACCCTGGAATATCCCCTTTGAATGTTTATCCCTAGGATAATAATTTGTCCTTTACCATGGCTTAATTGCAGAGTTGTCTGCCACTGTTTCATGGTCACTGTGATATAGTCGATCAGTGTAGGGTGTATCTTATACATTTTAAGCACACTTTTATCTATGAATGTGGGATACTATCAAATGCTTTTTTGTAGTCAATCCATGCCATACATAGAATCTTCCCCTTTTTACAGTTCTTCACTATGACTTTATTTAACAACAAATGATTCTTTGTTCCATATTACTTTCTTTTATTGCCATAGTTGAGTTTTCTTCTAAATGACTATAAACTCTGTCGGCATCAATTCCATATTAAAGGGAAGGGAAGTTATTGGTCTATTATTTTTAGGGTAGCTTGCACATTCTCTCTTAAGTAGGAGCATTGTTTTTCCTTTTAGCCAGGCTGGTGTCTGTTCGGGGTGTGCATATAAATAGTTCTTACTCATGGCTAAATCTTCGTGCAAAGATTTTAATACTTTTAACCAGAAATTAGGTACTGCATCTGGGCCTGAGGTTTTCCATTTAGAGGCTTTTCTCAACTTTGTTTCAGTCTCTCTGATTATTGCTTCATCACATTTAATATCCTGTACCTTTAAAGTTCTTATTTTTTCTTTTACTTCTTCTATCCATTTAGCATCTTTGTTATGTTCCACAGAATCTTCTTAAATACTTCTCCAAAATATATCTAAGTTCTTTTTTTTTGGTGGTCTTTCAATTCCTTTTTACCTTGTTTCCCAATTCTCTGTAAAACTTTTTGGGTCATCAATAAACTGCTTATTTTGTACATTTCCTTTATATTTATCTGTGCATCTTCTAAGTTTTTCCTCCTGTGCTGAAATTTTTAGTTAGTTATTTTAGATAGTGCATGATAGATCCTGATCAGTTCTAATACTGTGCATTGCTTTTATCACATCTCTCTTTCTAAAGTATTTTTGTTGATCTATTCCCTCTTCTATACTCTTCTAGCAGTGACACTTCTTGTCTTAACTGCTTTATAGTTTTCTCTGTTCGATACTTCCATGGTGGTATTCAATTCCCCCTTCCTTTCCCTCACTACATTTGTTCTTGTGGTAGAACTTTATCAGTTATTAATTTAACTGCACAGTAATATATCCTGTTTACTTCTGTTATATTGCATGGATCTCTATGGACAGTCCTAATTACTGTGTTCATTAGTTTTATCAAACTTCTGACTTTTTGGGTTTTATTGACCTTCTACAGTTGGTTTCTTTCATTGATCTTAATATGTCCATCTATCTCTATTAAATCAAGCAACTCTTCTCTTAGCTCATTTTCTTCTAAACTGAGGGCACATTTTTTTGTTTTTCATTTCCTGCCGACATTCTATAGAAAGTTCTACAGCACCTTCCTGTGGCACATTCTCTTCAATTTATCTATTGCCATCCATTGATCCGTCATGTGGGAACTCATTTGCCTATCACTCCTCAACATTGACTGCATCAGAGTTTTCAGTTTCCTTTTCCTCCTTTTGTTGTCCAGCTTCAAGTAAATGTTTATACTGGTTTCCTGTGGCAGACTCCAAAATATCTTCATATGGCACCTGACCAATTTCTTTTCATTTCACTGCTTTCCCCTTAATTTGGATGTCCATTACTCTATCTTGTTGTGGTGCTTTCTGAATTAGATTTTCTACACCAGATCTTTCAATTCGCAAGTACTCCATAACTGCCGTTTCTGTTTCTTTAAATTCTCCATTACTAATCTCGTTTTCCTCTTTATCTTCTTATTTCTTGTATTGTAAAATTTTCCATGTTCATATTCCTTTGCCTGTATTTCTCTTCAAATATCTTTGGTGCTGCTCTTTTTGTATTGACTAGTTTTGCTTTCTGTTTGCATAGATATTACACCATATTAAATGTCTTTTTCTTTTCCATGTCCATATTTCTTCTTCATTTGCCTCTTGATCTTCCTGTTTCTCCTTGCTTTGGGGACTCGCTAGTTGTTCCATGGCATTTGAGTTTATGAATTCCAGGAACTTGGGCTAGAGTGTTTGGGCTTGAGTAGTGTTCCCAGTCTATATTAGGGGGGAAAAAGTCACCTAGTATGATGGTGTTTGGTGATACATTTATTTATCCTCTTTTTTTTTGGGGAGGCCATGAGAGAGTTCCTGAGGGATGGTGGGAATGTAACATGCCACAATTTTGCAGAGAGCAGTCACTATGGGTAAAATTGCATGGGATGGTCCGATGCATCGTCATTGCCACCCACAGATCTTGAGGGTGTGTTGATGAATATGGATAATCCCCTTACCTCCTTTCTTGAGTCCCCGGATTGGGTCCGGGAGAGCGATGGTGGTAAACCCTGATCTCAGGTGTGGGAATTCTGAGCCTGGAGCCCTTCTTTGTCACTGACACTGCTGCTGGTTCATCATCTGAGTAGAAGATACTCCTGGCTCGGTGCGTGTGCATTGAGTTACAGACTTCTAGCATTTTCCCTTTTTTTAGTTATTGTTTTTTGTGTTTGTAGGAGGTAGGTTTTGTTTAAATTTGGGCACACAAAAGGCGCATATGGGGTGGCAGAGCCTTTGCCAATATCGGGGTATCCCTCATAAGCCGCAGGCAAGTCCGTCCATATCATCCCAGGCAGCTAGGGCTTGTCCAGCATGTCATGTCACGAACAAGGGGTCATTTCCCTTTGAATGATCATCCTAGCTGGTGTTAAAGCTGGTTCTGATCTCTGTGTATCTCTGTATTGTAGCATGGGGTGATGCCTGGTAACTGGATACTCCTGGCTGTCTGCGCTCATCTGGGCCTCAAGCTGAGAGATCTCAGTCCGCCTCAATTTCATGGTCCAAGGAGACCCATCATGTTGTAATATAACCTGTGTTAGATCTTCTACATCAAATTCTTCACTTTGCAGGCACTTCATAACTTCAACTTCTACTTTTTTTTAACTTCTACTTTACTGCTCTTTTTATATTCCCTCTTTGTGATATTATTTTTTTATTGTGAAGTTTTCCTTATCTGGATGCCTTTGCCTGTATTTCTCTTCAAATATCTTTGGGGCTGCCTTCTTTATATTTTGGCTTTTGCCTTTGTATAAATATTGCACCATCTGTCTTTCTTTCCTATGTCCATATTTCTTTTTTATACTTTTCAAAAATATGTAGGTTTTGTTGTTTCTATTTTCACACTTCTTCAGATGTTGCTTTTTCGAAACAGATCAAAGTTTCTTGGTCTATATACTGTTTTTCACAAATCTGTTGTATTAATGAATATAATTTTTTATTTGAGGCCTCTGACATTTTTTCTTGTGGAAGTATTTTTCTTTCCTCTAATTTCTGTCTCTCTAATTTCTGTCTTAATCTTTTTGTGTATCTTGTGTCTGGAAATTCTGGGGTTTTTGCATAATAGTAACAGTACATAATTTCTTTCTTACCTGCAACAGTCCACTCTATTGTGTTTATGGCTCTTTTTGGCCTATCAGTTTTTGTGATTTTTGTGGACTGCTACTTCCTTCTACAATGGGGGGGGGCATCCTCACAACATGGGCTTCATCCTCTCAACAGACGGGCCATTATCTCAACAGGGGGCCATCCTTACAACAGGGGGGGGGGCCTCTCTGTGATAGAACTGGTTGTACAAAAGGCAATTTTGCAGAGTGAATTAATTTGAATAGCACAATTCATAAAATGCAAAATTATGGTTGCAAAAATGTTTACAAATGGACAAACTCTGTCCATTTGTGGAAAAGGGATCTACTAAGATGCACAATTTTTTTTTAGATTGGACAATAATACAACATCTGAATGGATTAGAAATAAGTTTTCAGTGAACATTTTCTTTACGTGCAAAGCCTGTCTTATCCTTCATAGGACGTCCTTTACCCCTTCATCTCATTGGTAATTATTCTTATTACCCCAAGAGACCTCATCTCAGAGATAAGAATAAACATTCTCCCCCAACTGGCAGTCAAAGCAAACACCTTTTGACTAGGAGACTTTAATTACCCATATTGATTGGCCCACATGCATATCCGAAAATTATTGCACCCTGTTTTTTCTCGACATCATCAGCTTTAGATCCCCAGACCAAAAAGATGTTCATCATTCCCACTGCTTCAATAGCCTTTAGGCTGTAAATCATTTGAAATGTCAGAACCTACTACAGACAGACCTGAAACACTGAGACTGAATGGCCAAAAAAATGGACTTACATATAGTTAGTCTGAAATTATTGTTCCTTGGAATATTCCCTTTTCTCTGATATATATATATATATATATATATATATATATACAGATAGATAGATATAAAAGTTGGGAAAAAAAGAAGTTTAAAGGAGAAGCGCAATCTTTGAGATTCACTCTTTCCTGGGTTTTTGCTGGAATTCTGCGGGTTTTAGCAAGTTAAAGAAAAGCTAAGCATGCCCGTGTACAGGGGAGGGTCTAAACTGCTGAGCAATATTTGCACTAGCTCTGCAGATTTGCATGGAGCACCGTGGCGCTTAACAGTGGAAGACACTGGAAAAAAAATAAAAGGAAATAGCCTGGGAAAGCCAATCAAGTATAAATGACTTATAAGCCCTGTTCCACTGATACTGGCCCATTCAAACCCCTCAATAATATAGCTGGCAAGTGGAATGTATCATAGCCAGCCAAACACACAAGCTGCATCTGTAGCACACCAGTATAAAGTATGCCTACACCCTTTAGTCTGATTTTTCCCACATACTCTGCACTATTGGTGTACACACACACGGGAATTTTAACTGACAAAATGATAGGGGCTGCTGCTACTCTACTACAGCTGTATACACTACAGACTGAGGTCACTGATGATGATGATGATGCTGACAATAGGCCCAGACTGAGGAGGACAAGAGTGTTCAGGCCCAGGCTAACCTTTCAAGAGCTACATAAGCTGGAGATAGTAGAGCGCTACAGGGTGGACAGGGACATACTACAGGAACTCATCGAGTTCTGCCACCCTCACCTCAGACCCAGAGCCAACAGAGGGGAACCCATCCCAGTGGAAGCAAAGGTATATGTAGCCTTAAAAATACTAGCTACAGATACTTTCCAAAGACATACTGGGGACATCATGGGGATCTCACAGGCATCCACATCCAGGGTACTCCAGTAATTCCTGGATGTCATGCTAACACATGCCAATGAGTACATTTATTTCCCCAGCACTCCTGAGGACAGGACCAGCAATATGCATCTCTTCCGCCATATAGCACACTACTCAGAGGTACTAGGTGCCATAGACTGCACTCATGTACACATCAAAGCACCACCTGGTGAAAAGGATAGAGACTACGTCAACCGCAAGGGATATCACTCCATCAACTACCAGGTTGTGTCCAATGCCCAGGGCATTATCATCAATGTGTGTGCTAGCAGCCCTGGCAGTTATCATGACACCTACATCTGGCATTTATCACAACTCTACCAGGCATTTGCCAGGGGGGACATCCCCATATGGCCATCTAGTGGGGGATGCTGGCTACATACTGGAACCGTGGATGATGACACCTATCAGAAATGCACACACACCAACTGAAGAATGACATAATAAGGCACACACACAAACTAGGAACATCATGGAGCATGTGTTTGGGCTGCTCAAGTCATGGTTGCACTGCCTTCACATATCTGGTGGAGCCCTGCAGTACTCTCCAGCCACATGTGCACACATATTCATAGTATCTGCCACAATATGATCCTGCAGAAACAGCTGCAGCAGGAACATCACAGGGAAGGGAGACACAGCCCCCCACCATTGACAAGGTCCCCACAGGCAGAGGGTGACTTGGAGGAAGAACCCCCTGAGCCTGTCCCTGTAGGCAGACGTAGGTGTGCCCAGTATGCCATGGCCTTGGCAAAGAGGCAACGCATAGCACATACACTGACAACCTAGGGACCCAGGGACTGACACCTCACTCCTACTCACATATACACAGTAAAAAGGATGCCAGCCACATCACACTACCTATACCTTACCATGTATAGGCTGTGTACTGCTTATGTCTGACAGAGTCAGCCCTGAAGCACTGTCCTCTCAACTGTTGCAGGCACAAGGTAAGTCACTCTTCTTAACAACAAATGAAAGCTGTAATAGACTGTGGTAGCATATGTATGGTATTGCTGCATGTATGCAAGGGAATGGAGTGGGCTACCGGGATAGCAGCAGACAATGGACAGCTATGTGGGACAACAGGATTTCTCTGCCAAATACTGGCTGCCCCAGAATATGCAGTAGGCCCCAAGCCACCAAAACCCACTGCACTATGGGAGGGACTTACAAACAGCAGGGTCATATGACAAATGCATGGATGTCAATGTTGGAGTCCCATATATACCTCTCAACCTCTTAGAGCAAGAAATCTGTACAAAGCCATAAAGAAATGTGGGCCAAAGACCCCAAAACAGGGAGAATTGTTAAATATTGCTCTTTCAAATGTAGAAAGTTGATAGATTAACAGGTTTTGCAGTAGCATGAATTCTCTGAAGGGTAAGAAGTCTGAAACTCAAATGTCTGTCATTACTTTCTAATTTCAGCCTTTAATGATTTGCCAGTAATTTCCCAGACAACCACAATGTTGTGAAAAATGGACCCAACATGTGAGCAAACATCTGGACATGTTGCGAAAATCTGTACAGTTGAGGAGTATGGTCTCCTACCCCCCACACACCCATGTTCCTATAGAACTGCAGTAACAGTTATGTTTGTAAGGTAATAGGAGCAGACCACAGATTCCCAGGGCTGTCCCAATCAACTTGTTAACATGTTCCATTTCCACAATATGCAGGGGTCAATTTGCCATGTATGTGTGTGGTTAATAGTGTCAGGAAGTAGACAGTAATGACTGGTTGCTGTTGTGGCTCACTGACCTAAGTACATTACTGTGGATGACAGGGTCCATGGTTTGAGACTGGCTGTGCCATCTATTTTACATGTGAGCTACACCTATGGTAGGAGTTCTACAGGCTGTCCAGAAGTCAGTATTTGTTACTGCAGGAAAGCTGGGCAATGAAGTGACAGGGAGCTACAGATATGGACAGTACACAGCTCTGAGTAACCTAGATGGTACCTGCTAAAACAGCAGGTTGTGACTAGTCAGTCTAGTGCCAGGATACAAAGGCTGCCACATAACTGTGTCAGTATTCACAACAAGTCAGTGTGCACCATCCATACCCCACGAATGTCAGGGTTTCTCAGAATGTCCAGATGTACACCTCATATATCTGTTCTGTTTGTCATAACATTGCATTTGTTTGGCAAACTATTGGCAAAACAATACAGGTTGATTTGAAAACATCAATGATAGACAGCTGAGATGCAGACTTCATACCCATAAGAAAATGCAAGCTAATACAAAACCAGTCTACCAACTGTCTACGTTTGGAAGAGCAATATTAAAATGCTATCCCCATTTCTGGGCCTGTGTCCGAATGTGATATATGGCCCTGTCAAGATGTCTGGCTGTAAGAGTTTGAGAGGTATGGCAAACATGTAGCCTTAGAAGAACAGTGCAACAGAAACTGTCTGAGGACCACAGCAGATGTATGGGGCACAATGCTGGCCAACCTGCTAAACAGGTACAGTCAGAGGTGTGCAGTCCATAACCCTGTGTGTGATGTTATGACTTCTACCCCAGTCACACCATAACTACAACTACATAAGAACACCGAATGTAGACAAAGCTTGTGACTGGAGCAGAGCAGGACAAAGGGCCACATATAAGGGGAAGGAGGAACCACTGGTCAGACAAATGTAGAATGTGCAGACTAGAACACTTTGTGCAGTAGCATGGGTTACCTGCAGTGTATGCAGTCAGTAGACAAATGTCTGTCAGTTGTTCCTCACATTAATCTATGCTGATCTGCCACTGACATACCAGAGTATCACAGTGCTGTACAAAATGTAGCTCACATATTATGCAAAACTCTCCTCAGTCCAATACAGTCTGTACCCACCCTAGATATGACTTGGTTAATAAGTATAGTACACATACAGGAGATCCCTCAACCACTATATCAGTGAGGTGCTGGACTGTTTACAGAGATTCATCAGCTAATCAGCTGTAGTACACAAAATCCTGGACTGGAGTACAGGTTGGTCTGGCCTGGAGTCCCACTCCTACTATTGATGGTCATACTGGACATGCTGCTACACTTAGCTACTTTCAGCCCATGTCTGAACCCACATCTGACTATACAACTGTGGTCCCTTCTGCATACAGACAGCTGTGTACACCTTAACTGTCTATCCCCAACCCCATCACACGTTTACCCCCATTTATCCGTATGTGGTACATATAAGTTTATCTGCATCTGCTGAGTGTGATATACATAGAGATATATAGGTAACATATACAAATATATCAGTTATAGAGAAGCAGAGATGGGGAGAGAGAGAGAGACCCTGAAAGGCATAGAGTGATGTACTGCAGCAGCTACACGTACACCAATTTTATGCAGTGGCATGTCCAAATACTATGGTGAGGCCCATTGTGTAATAGCAGGTAGGGAGGGGTTGTAATCTCACATCAGTCACTGTGTGTGTGTGTGTGTGTGTGTGTGTGTGTGTGTGTGTGTGTGTGTGTGTGCGTGTTTGTGTGTGTGTGTGTGTGTGTGTATGTGTGTGTGTGTATGTATGTGTGTGTTTCTGTATGTATTACACGTACAGCAGAATACACACAAACACCCAAGGGGTTAGGAGGGTGGCCTAACACCTAAGGTGTTTGATTTACAAACCCAAGGTGCAGGGTTTGAGTCTCACAAGGGATAATTTGCTAGGCTTAAAATGGCTTGCAAGGGCAGTTAGCCAAGTACTAACCTATGAACCTATGAACAGGCCTGTGTCTGTGTAATGGCCACCCATATTTTGGCCCTGTGACTACTGTCCTACCTAGCAGTGGTTTCCCTGTCAACAGCTACTGATCTCATCCACCCCATCAGCACTGGAAGGCACTCTCTATATGTGTAAGTTCTGTGGTGCATGTGATAAGTACATATTGCTATAGTGTAGACAGATAGGTAGTGGTTCAATTCCCAGCAACGGCAACTGAGTGTGTGTGTGTGTGTGTGTGTGTGTGTGTGTGTGTGTGTGTGTGTGTGTGTTTGTATATACGTATATTCCCTTGTGGCTATGTTTGTGCAATGCCAATGCATTTTGTGGCCTGCTCCAATCCTGTTAACCACCCATTGCCCTACTTTACAGGGCCTATTGATGTCATCCACCTTAGATACACCATTGGACACTCTCCAGGCATATAAGCTCTGTGGCACACGTGCTATGTATGTAGCACTGTAGTACATACAACTAGATAAGTAGGTGTTCTAATCCCAATACCTCTAACAGTGTGTGTAAGTATGTTCCCTTGTGGCTTTGTGTATTTCCTGCCTATGTGTGTGCAATGCCAATACATTTTGGGGCCTGTTCCACCATGTTAACCACCCATTGTCCTACTTTACAGAGCCTGTTGATGTCATCCACCTTAGATACACCACTGGGCACTCTCCAGACATATAAGTTCTGTGGTGCACGCGATAAGTGCATAGCAGTATAGTACATACAACTAAAGAGGTAGGGGTTCTAATCTCAATAGTGCCAACTGTGTGTGTGTGTGTGTGTGTGTGTGTGTGTGTGTGTGTGTGTGTGTGTCTATGTTGGTTATACCATTTTGAGGCCTGTTTCACCCTGCTGACTCCCCCCATTTCATTACTTTACAGGACCTGTTGATGACATCCACCTTAGATACACCAGTGGACACTCTCCAGGCATATAAACTCTGTGACAGATGTCCTAAATACAAAGTGCTATAGTACATACAACTAAATAGGTAGGGGTTCTAATCTCAATACTGCCAACACTGTGTGTTTGTGTGTGTGAAGCATATCCCCTGTGTGTGTTGGCTATACCATTTTGAGGCCTGTTCCACCCTGCTGACTCCCCCTATTGCATTACTTTACAGGGCCCGTTGATGTCATCCACCTTTGGTGCACTGTGACACTCTGCAGGCCATACCTATCAATTATATAGAGTTTGCAGAATGTCCAGATGTTTGCCTCAAATAATTAGTCTGTGTCTCATAAAATTGCGGTTTCCTGGAAAATCATTGGCACATCATTGATAGTTAAAGCCAGAAAATAATGATAGATATTTGAGTTTTAGACTTCATACCCTCCACAAAAGTAATGCTAATGAGAAACCTGTCACTGTAGCAGTTATCTACATTTGGAAGAGTAATATGCAAAAAGTGTCCCTATGTTTGGGCCTGTATCCCCCCAGTATTGAAAGCTTTGTCCACATTTATTGCTCTAAGAGGATGAGAGGTATACCCCAGGCATATATGCTCTGTGGCACATGCAGTAAGGACATAGCACTATAATGCATACAACTAGATATGTAGAGGTTCTAATCTCAATGGTGCCAACTGTGTGAGTATATGTGTCTGTGTGTGCATATCCCCTGTAGCAGCATGGCTGTCTTGCCTGTGTATGTGTGCAATGATTATACCATTTTGTGTGCCTGTGCCACCCTGCTAACTCCACCATCACCAACCTAATCAGGGCTTACAGATGTCATCCACCTTAGATGCACAGTTACACATTTTCAAACACAATAGCACTGTGGTGCATGTAATACATATGGCAGACTGTAGTGTACATAACTAGATAGATAGGTGTTCTAATTCCAAAACTGGAAACTCTCTGGGCATGTGTGTTGGAATGCATGCCCCCTTGCAGCAGTGTGTGTGTAACATGGTTATACCATTTTAAGGGGGCCTGTTTACCTCCCAGTGGCAATCCGTACAGCACCTGCAGATGTCACCCACCTGAATAGTAGTGGCAGACACTGCAAAACTGTATAAGCTCCATGGTTCATGCGCTATGTATATAGCACTATCATATGTAAAACTAGGCAGGTAGGGATTCAACAATCGTCAAGGGCAGTTCATGAGCATGTGTGTGTGTGTGTGTGTGTGTGTGTGTGTGTGTGTGTATGTGTGTGTGTGTGTGTGTGTGTCTGTGTGTGTGTCTGTATGTATGTATAACCCCTTGCAGCAGTGTGACTGTGTTAGGACCACAAACATACCTCTCGACCCCTTAGAGAAAAACATCTGGATAAAGCCATACAGAAAAGTGGGACATAGTCCAAATATTACGGTCAATCTTGAAATATTGCTCTGACAAACATACAAAGTAGACAGCATAACAGGTTGTGCATTCACATGCATTTTCTGGAGGGTATGAAGTCTGACAGGAAAATATCTGTCATGATTTCACACTACTTTGCCAGAAAACCACAATGTTATGACAAATGGAAAAAAAAATATGTGGCAAATATTAGGACATTCTGCAGCAATCTATAGCGATGAGAGGTATGGCTACCACCTGTCCCACCCTGCAGGTTGCAGTCCATGTTTAGCCAGGTGTGACCTCTGACAATGACACAAACAATACAGAGGTCCCCAGAGTGTAGGACAACAAACATTTCCTGGAGTTGTGTACTACTTGCATAAAGCAGTTATTTCACATCATAAGCACCTTAATGTTATGAGAAATAGCATAACCTATGCTAATGTGACACAAAGAAGCTGTCATATTGGCAAACCAAGGGAAGTCCTGTCTGTTGTACTTGCCATGGGTATGGTATGTCCTGCCAACTGTCACAATACTACAAGACATGTCCCACATTCCACAGATGATAAAGTGGCAACCCTACTTTGTGTTGCCTATGTGTGTGCAATATGTAGACATGTGTAGGCCCTGTGAGTAGCTGCCGCCCCCAATGACGCACATGTATCTAGACATGAATGCTAACTGCCACTACCCACATATGTAGTTACCGCCTAAGGCTGTGGCAACTGTAAGTAGTGTGCTGTCTGTCATTGACTCAAAAACTAGTTAGCACTCTGCAACAGGGTCATACAGTGGGTATGGAATGGTGGCAAGGTCCTGGCCTTAAGCTGACTGCAGAAAATAGTACCATCATACCATATAGCGAGGACATGGACTCACTATTTCCCTCAGCAATGGCAACTCCATAAACACACAAACTGCATTGACAGATCTCACTACTCAGGTTGATAACACTGTTGCAGTGGCAGTGGTCAGAATAGGCTTGGGTGTGGTTCAACATATAGGTATAGGGACTGCATCCAGACAAAAGGTGGACATTACCTCTGTATAGTTCTTAGTCAGTACAACAGTACATTTTTTTCATGGCTAGTCTGGTATGTACCTATGCAGACATCTGCACCAACTGGAAAGGCTATGTTAACACCCACAAAGGTTATCCATGGCCTTCAACACCTGTTCCATGCAGACAGCCTTGAATAAGTAGTGGCCCACTTGGTACTGGACATGTTGTCCACAGGTGGGCTGTGGCATGCTGAAATGGCAATGCTGTGCTGAGCCCTTTAACAGCTGTCCCATATATGTGAGTCTAACTCTGTGTACATTACCAACATGACAGGCCTGAATCACATATGCAACAGCAAATAAACCTACTGGACAGACAGGATTGCCTCCCAAAGGCTGCCCTGTCTCAGGAATGCACTTCCCATTCATGTCAAACAGAGCATGATGTAGACCATCATTAAGTGCATCCGTAATGAGTGGATGGGAAAACTCTGTCCCAGGGGTCCAACCTGTGTCCATCAATGTCAGAGAAAACAGGTGCTGATCAATGATTCTGTTGGCAATAAAGTAATGGCTAGGCTTATAAGGGACCCAGGGCCAGTACTCTAGTATCATTTTATGGACCTATGAACCTGCAATCCTACAGAGCTCCCAGGTGACATGTATCAAGAGTAGCATGCTGTATCAATGGGTATGCATGCAAGAGTATGCTATCTGCCTCCATTGTCCCTCACACACTGTTCCAGACATACACACCTAGGTAAACATGCACATATACAGCTGTACCTTGGTGAGGAAAAGGTCCCTGCATTGCCACTACTCCATCATGAGCTTCTGTAATGGCAGCAGGTCCCCATTACTTAGACACACAGACACCTGGAACAGAAACAGAATAATGTCTGTCAGACAACAGTCAGTCAGCAGTACTAACAGCAATAAAGCATCATGGCACAAAGGTACATGCACTATGATGTGTACACATGACAATTGCCAGCAGGCAGCACATTACAGGACATAACAGTACTGTACTGCAAACTGCCATTAACTGTATTATATTCACCCTGTGCATCAGACACATATTAGCATGTCCCTGAAACAATGGTATGGATAACAGGGATGTGTGTGTGTGTGTGTGTGTGTGTGTGTGTGTGTGTGTGTGTGTGTGTGTGTGTGTGTGTTTGTGTGTAGGGGTGCTGGTCAGCTGGGCCATAGAAAGGAATTGTGTGTGTCTGTTGAGGACCTGCATGTGACAGTGAAGTGTGACTGTTTGCATGCACACAGTCAAGTCATGTGCTAGCCCTACATGAGGGTATGTTGGACAGCCGTGGACAGTACATGCAGAATGTACAGTACACCATCTCCGGCCATGAACCCAGGAACTGGTTCTGCCAGGAGTGGCACTGGCAACATCATGCCCAGGGCCAGATGTGGTATTACATGCTAATGGTGTCCAGTGTCTGCTGGGTCTGTTTCCCTCATGAGACCGCCCAAGACCATGTGCCCATGGCCTGCCATGTTCTGGTGTGGACAGCACCCTCCCTTTGGTAGTGCTGATGGAACTGCCACTACAGGGCTGTGATTGTGCATGGCCACGTGGAGTCTCAGCTGATGTTGTTGCTGACCAGTGTCCACATGTCTGATGCCCTACTCCCACCACATGCTCCCGCACAGACATTGCATGGTTAAGGACTGACAATGTCTCACCCCCACTGTCTATCCACTACATCAGCAAATTTTTATAAGGCATCACCAATGCCATGGAGGGAGTCATGCATGCCAGGCAGTGTGGCATCCATGAGCCTAAGCATCCATCTGGTGTACTGTTCACAACATGCCTGTGCCTCCATGATGAAATGAAACATGCATCCAGTGACACATGCTGTGACACCTGTGATAGGTGCTGGATGGGCAGCAGTCCTCCTTCAAGCACCTCTGTCAATCTGCCTGTGTGGGACCTCGCCAGCTGTCTGGCTATGGCTAGTGTCTGCAGTCACAGATGCCATAGTCAAAACACTCCCCTGTTCAATGCTACCACCCTCTGACTGCCCAATATCTGTGGCTACTGGGGACTGGGACATTGGGGGTGGAAGTGGGAGGCCAACCAATGGGACAGATTCAGCACCCAACAACCCCACTTGTGCCTCACTATGTCCACCATCATCGTCAGAGTCCAATGAGACATTGACATAAGGTTGTGAGGGGGACACACTCCGACCCCCGTGGCCACCTGTGAGGGGTAGATAACATGACTACATTAATTCCTGCACTATAATGTCTGCTGATCGACACACGCACACACACACACACACACACACACACACACACACACACACACACACACACACACACACACACACACACACACAGGTGAGGTGACATAAAAGCATGATACAGACCACACCTTCTGACTGATGCCATGCACAACACACAATCAGACTACAGCAGACACACTCTGGGCCTTCAACAACATATAGTGCAGCTACGTCCATTAAATGTTTCTAGTACTATACACCTGTGAGATATGTGACAAGTCAGAGTATGTGATGGACTGTCACCTAAAACACAGTGCACCCGTTTACACAATTGTAATGCACCCTTGTATAGCAGACTGGCCACACCTTTACAAAATACGTTCTAATATGTTACAGCACCTGAAAATATGCTACGGTGATTACTGATGTGATGCACTGTAGTGAACCACACCCCAACTGAACATGCATGTATTGCAATATGGCTAAGCTTAACAGTAGTGTCCATGGTAAACTGGCAGCCCTTAACATGCCTAGTGTATAGATGAGCCATAAAAAGACAGTTCCACACTCGCCAGCTACAGGATAATGGTCCCCAGCCACACCAGAGGTACCTATGGATTTGTGGCAGAGGAGTATTGTCAGCAGACACACATATGGCATTGGTACAGGATAATATGTGCATTTATCAACATGTAGAGTACAAACTGTGATACTACCCAAATTGCTGACATTCACAATATGTGTGCACACATATGCATTACAAAACCTCATTCACAAATGCAGATTGACCTGGCATATGTGTGCAGGTATGCAGAGGCTGCCACTATGAATGATACGGTATTAACATGATGACTCCTTGGCTGTGGAATCTGTGCCAGCCACCTCCATGACATATGTTGTGATAATTTCTTGTGAGCTGGTGGTTGCTCCCAGATGTGCCAGGAACTCTTCTGTGTCTGAGAGTGTAGGTTGTGTAGTAGGCCCTTCCTTGGTCCCAGCATGGTCCCTGGCCACATCTGTGGTCCTTTGCCGTGCATGATGTATTATCTCTATAGCATGGTGTCGGACCTGTTCATAGCTCCTGTTCTGGTGGCCCACATCATTCTTGCTACAAGGTCTGCCCACAGTGCAGTGCGTTGTTGCTGGTTATGGTGGGTCCTTGTCAACAGCACCCAGTGATGGAGTCTCAGGGCATCAATAATGGCAGCAGTCTCAGGTTCTGAGAAAGGTGGATTGCAATGTCTATACATAGGTTCATAGGTTCATAGATTAGTACTAGGCTAACTGCCCTTGCGAGCCATTTTAAGCCTAGCCAATTAACCCTTGTGAGACTCAAACCCTGCAGCTTGTGCTTGCAAGGCAAACACCTTAACCATTAGGTCACCCTCCCTGAAAGACCTGAAGAGGGGAACACATCACAGGACCGCTTACAGTACTCACCATTATGTACACACACACTGAACATCCACATTTGCCACCACTATCTACCAGTAACTCCCACATCATACACCACCATCTATCACCACAGTATGTATGTGGCTATCTGCAACACAGTGGCAATACATTATGCATTGCCCTCCGGATCCTGTTTTTTCATGCTACTTGTTGCATGTGCTATGAGGTGTTCAAATGCATTTACATGTTGCACCTCTTACTGCTTGTTCATATCCTGTCTACATGGTATGCTGTGGTGTCAGCCTCATACTGTTGTAATATGCACCTGGGCTGTAGGCCCACCCCTCAGGTCTCCCTGGCCTTCCTCTATCACATTTTGGACTATATGGCTCGACAGTGTGATTGTCCTGGCACAGTGTACCACCTGCCTCATGTACACAGATGGACAACCATCTACAAACACCACCAATAAACACACTGTGTGAGAGGTGCAATGTCAGTAGTAACCTGCAGTCCATGCTCTCACCCTGTCAAGGCCATGTATCTGTCCCCAAACAGGTTGTCAACACAATCAGTACACCTCACACACCACTCACATTACACAACAGACATATGCAGTGGACCTTAACATACACATCCACAAAGGATACCCACAAGGCAAAGCCACATGTGAACACCACAGCCATACACAGCACATACCACACATGGCCACACACCTGTGTCCTACAGTCATGGAGGCATCAGCACATGGCAAACATGTTACACATAGGAGACTCCATTGTGAGACACACTGATGTGCCTCTCACCTGGCTGTATATGTGGATAGTCACAGTTACTTGTGTGTCAGGTGACAGACTCTGCCATATTGCAGACACACTGCTGTATCTCACCAACAGGTACTTTCAGGAGTTTGTCACAGTCCATGTTACTGTGCCTGACCTGAGATGTACGTCCCTGGACTATGTGCAGTGAGACATGAGTGAGCACACTGATTGTGTGCCCCATGCAGGTATGTCACTAGCACTATGCAGCATTCTGCTGTTACCCAGACTTATGCTGCAAGACATTCAGGAAATGATTGCCCTTAACATATGGCCTTTTATCCTGTGATATTGCAGGGGGTTCCAGTACCTGTGAGCCAGGGCTGATATGGTTAACAGGCCATGATATCATGCAACAGGTGGCCTCCATCTGTCTCAACTGGCCTTCAGGAATCTGGCAATGATTCTAACCATCCCCATAGTGCCTTCATTAGGGAAAGTAGTGAGGTTATCAGTACCAACATACAACTGTCAGTGCAGAGCACACATTGAAAGTCATGCTGCCACACCCTAGGTGTCTATACATGACTCTGCCCTCAGGGAAAATGCTGAAATCTGTGCAGTCACACACATATGCTTCAAAGGTGCAGAGAGCACCCCAGCCTTACCTGGTCAACCGTCCTATCATACCATCATACCCGAAAGTGTGGGTGGAAATGGCATAGGACATGTGATTTCAGTATATATGAGACACATACATACCTCCACACTGTACAGGCAGTGGAATTCACAGGGACACTGCAGGGGCAGTTTGCCATTGTCAGCATACCTTTTCAAATCATATCTAGCTACTAGCCACCACATGTGACCAGGAAGCCCATCCTGCCTATATGGACCATCCACAACTGCATTGTGATGTGGGTCTGTACCCTGATCCTGGGTCACTTGAATAACCCAAACATACATTGGACGATGTACCCATGCAAGGCCACAAATGACCAGAGAGCCATCAACATTGGAATTACAAACACCTCGGTGCAGATATGGGCTACCCCCACATGAGATGAAGGTGCACTGCGGTGGATATTACACAACACAGGTTACCCCTGCAGCATCCCTACAGTTTTATCCTCTGTGGCAAGGCAACCATCATCTGGTCATGTTTGCAGTCACCATCTCCCACAATACCCATCTAGCTAGGGTCACACACCTCCAATGTGGAACACAGCCTCCTAGGGGGTGGTGTATACAGCTTCACAGCCCTAAACCCCTCTGTAGGGGCTGGCACCAATATCCAGACATACACACATGTGCTAGATGTGCACTTGTATAGATACATGGAGTCAAGTATACCCTACAGGACTGCATCATACTCTGCAAGGATTCGTACACCTGTCTGGTGGACATTTGCAATACATAAGTGTCTCTAATAGGGATGACAAATTGCTTTCCGGGACAAACTAGTGGCAGTTGACCATTTACAGTCAATGTGTCATTAGTGTGAACAAGTGAAGGGGGGTCACTCCTGGAAACCTGCACAGCAAACCCAGAGCCAACATTGTTGACATCCACGATAGACAATCATCTCCCGGTCTGCACATATGTCTGCAACATCACAGGTAGCACCTACATCAGCTCTCTTTTGGTGGTCAAGGACACCAGCTATAACAGTGCTGTAGGTATAGCATATTTGATGCCTGAGAGAGTCAGCGGAGACTTTACCCCCTGTCCCTCCATCAGTACATCAGGATGTCCACAATACCTGCCCCCTTCTCCTGTATGTAGGGAACAGGTCACCACTGCCATGTGAAAGTCATTGTATACATCTGCCATGGGAGCCTATCACATGACAGGATGCATCCTACATGACTGCAAGCATAACCTGGAAACAACATAAGCCACTATTTTCAAAGGAGGCCTGTCTAATGCCTTTGTCCCAGCCTTGTGAAGGAAAACCACTTTCACCCCTTTACAGTAAGGAGGTGCATCCATCAATCTGTCACATTATACACCCATTAGCCTAATGCGGCTGTTCTGCAAGGCCATAGTACAGTTTATCATGAACCTTATTAACAAGGACATTGGTGACCTCCACACTCTCCATCACACACAGGCTTTGTCAAGGAAGGGATCATGGCTGTTACACTCATTGGTCTCTTTGACACAATCACCAAAGCTATGGATGGGGGGGGTCACAGTGCACACTGCCTACTTTGACCTGGAGAAAGTCTTTGACACTATAACCCACCTGGCCATAATAGATATATGCTCCCAAGTATGCATCACACCATATGTTACCATAGGGGTAGCACACTGGAACGCTGACATGACCCAGCTAGTCCACATAGGGGACTCCACCCCAAGCAGTTGACCCATAACTAGTGGTGTAACCTGTTGTTCTATGTTTGGGCCTCTGTTATGTGTGATGTACATGTTTGTGGTGCAGAGCACAGCCGTTGGCTTTTGGCCAACCATGTCTGCAGATGACTGGATGCTATGTGCTGTCACAGGATTCCCTACAGATGTGGACATCTGCCTAAGAGAGTCTCATGCAGATACATGACTGGTGCCAGAAACATAGCCTCAGGGCGCATACCATGATATGCAGTCGCAAACCCTTTGTGGAAAGTGATGTCCCCACATGTTATCACAGTACTAACAACATCCTAGGCACGCAGTCAGTCATGTGGGATCTGTGCACACAGGTCGATGGCAACATGACATTTCACCACCATCTTGCTTCTGTTGTTTGGTAAACCTTCTACATGGGCCACCTCATACCTATAGGTATGTCATCCAGGCACATGGGGTGCTAACATCCTTGTATTCCCCGCAACAAGACCCATTATTGTGTAAAATGCCCCATTTGTCATTCACCTCACACAGCACATGCAGCAGGTGGTGACATCACAGATGTTTCCCACCAGGGAGTGCCAGGGCCTCAAACATCTACCATGCACAGATAGGCTATAAGCCCAGTCCTCTACCCGGTGTCATACATACTTGTCAGAATCTGTCTGACATGCAAGGCAGTCATGGACTCCACATTGTTGGCCCTGCTGCACATGTGCAACTCAAGTTCCACTCTATTAACACACACTAACACACACACACACACACACACACACACACACACACACACACACACACACACACACACACACACACACACACACACACCTTCAAACTGGTGTGTGACATCAATTGGTCTAATTGGTGACTCAGATGTGTGTCCCACACACTCGCCCTGCTGTAGAATGGTCACCCTGTCCACATCAGGCAGAGTAGCTATTTACACCTTTGCAGGCGGACCCTGGATAACTGGATGGGTAACTGCACATACACCCTTGGAATACCACCTGTGTCCCTGTCGGACTGGGGCATCAGGTGCTGCCCTGCATACACATGGGCTAACATGTGGCCTAGCCATATGGGGGCTTAGGGCCCATAGCCTAGTAACTTTGTATGGTCCTAGGTATACCAGTTATTGCCTGTATGCTGGTGAGAGACTGTCTTGTTATGTGTCTACACCCATTGCTGCTATCGACTGTGGTGTGCCCCTATGGGCAACATTACAGTACCATGTCATACAGCCAACATGTGAGACCTATGTGAGTGGTACTACAAGTGCATGTGGATATTCCAGCAACATCTGTGCTACACAATAACTGAGATGAGTGCATATGTGGTGTAGGGCTTCCTCCTCATAGGTGTCTGACATCTGCAGTACCCAAATGTTTGTAGAATGTGTATAAGTGCCTGATATAGTTGAACTCCATGCCAGACAAATATGGATGTTTGGAAACCTGTTGGACAATTTATAGTGGGTGTCCCCAGAGTGTGGGGAATGTGTCTGCGACATGCCAGATCCCTTGGAACACAGTAATGGTACATTGATATCTGGTACTGTATTTATTCCCTTACATTCTATGTTCAATGTATAGACAGTGTTGCTAAGGCAGAGTCTGTGTCCCCTCACTACTACTGCTTATACCCTGCTGTCCTGCTGCAGGGGTTCACCAGGTATGCTAGCCATGGCTGTCAAGCAATGATACAGGTGTGGGGTACACAGTGACCTAGCCAGAGTACAGTGAAAACAGTCATGGACACCTAGACAATCTTTGAACTAACCCTGTATGACATTCACAAACCGAGAGGGACTTATGACACTACATGATGTGATATGTTAGCTGTATCCACCAGTAGTTACTGTTACTATTGTACAGCAGACAATCCAGTAACATTTCTATGTGGGCTGACCATTGCTGGGGGGACTCAGGGGCCAGAGCTGCAATCTATGTCACTGCAGACAGAGCCAAAAGGCAAGACTGTAGGTGCTAGACAGCAGACTAACAGCAACATGTCATTCCAAGATATTGTTGAGACCTACTGTTGACATTCCTATTTCCCATGACTGCATCCCCACATCTGCATTCCATTACATGGTTAACTGGATGACATACCTAGTATACTGCTGCACTCATTTTTGAGCAGAAGTCCAGTGGTATTTTTCCTTGGAAATCGCAGTTTTCATGAATTAAATCACATACCTCTGTACCATAGGCAGCAACTCCCCTTTTGTAGGTAATGCTGATGAACAGGTGATTGCTTGTACACCAATCTGTGACTCACACTTGCTAATAGCATGCAAAACAGCTGGGTTGCATTGCCATTAGCCACTGGCATGGGAACACAGTGCTATAATTAAGGCCTTCATGTAGGCCTTGGCCTTTTTCCTGTTCTGTGAGGAGGACATTATCGATGTGTTGGAGCTACAGCATCACAGAGGGTAGGTAGAACTATTCTGTTCTAAAATGTTCACTGTTTGGATTATGTGGTATGTCCGCAGTTGTGCATGCTGTGTTTAGCCATTGTTAACAGACTTTCTGATTCTGTGGCAGTTTACTGTTTAATAATGTCTATTGGGGACAGTAAGGAGATAGGCGGATGTGAGTGTCTTTCATAATTTTTATCTGAATGTGCATACTGATGCAGTTGATGCTGGTCCATCAGCTGTGTATGTTTATAGGGGTAGACTGTGACAAATGCCCCTGTCACCTGAACATTCCCCTCCATCCCTTTATGTATGGTTGTTGTGTGGATGCCCTGTTCTAGGTATTTGGGTGGTGTTTTAGGTCTGTAGCAGGTAGCTGAACATACTGCTGCATGTGTAGCAGGCCTCAGCTGCTGCATTCTGGCCAGGAGTCATACTGAGGATTGTGAAAAGATTGGGGGACAGCAAGCTGTATATGTCAGTGAGAGAGCAGTGTCAACTCTTGTGTCACAGCATGGCCAGGGTGATGATACCCATAACAGTCCAGGTGAGGCATGTGCCTCTGGTACATATGTGAAGTAGTAGTGCCATCCAGAGAGTGGAAGGGGACATTTAAGACATGTATTCATATTTGTGACGTGTCCCACCCTCCAGGCCTTTGACATGCTACTGTGGGTGGCAGTGACTGCAGTAGCAGCAACCATTTCTGCTGGACATTGCAGAGTTCAGTTATTTCTAGGTTTTATTGACAAGCATACAGTTGTGCAACAGACTGTACTGTGGGTGTCCAAATCTCAGACATGCTAGGAATGTAACAGATAGAAATACGGAGTCATTATTATTTGTAGGTGTATTTGCAAGGCATATGTTCATGCATACAGTGTGTTACACAGGATTTGCATGAACATGTGTGTTTGGATGGCTATGATGTGCAACACTGACCTGTCTGTCATGCTTTTGTAAAATCAATCTGCACTGCCTTGCCAGTACTTGAGCACACAGAATAGGTTTGATGACAACCATGCCATAAGTAGGTGACACAACTGTGGATATTCTGTAACAGTCTGTGCAGTTGTTAGCTGTACCTGATATTGTAGGCCTCCCGTCAATCCATCAACATGTCTTTGGCTGTGCACTGATTCAGTTTCTGCATCACAGGCCCAAGTATGCTGTCATTTGTCACATTATATGTAAAAGTAGTGTCAGTGGTAATCAGGATATCTTTGTAAAAACACCAGTAATTCTCCAGAGCTGGGTTGGCCTAGTAGTGTATTGCACTGAACTGTAGTTATGAGGGTCCTGGTTTCAATATTTGGCAGGGTTGTATTTATTCCCTAATGTTACATCACTGTACTGCATGATATATTTTCAAAAACACCAGCAATTCTCCAGAGCTGAGCTGGCCTAGTGGTGCATTGTACTGAACTGTAACTCAGAGGGTCCTGGGTTCAATACTTTTCAGGTGTGTCTTTGTTCCCTAATGTTACATCACTGTACTGCATGATATATTTACAAAAACAGGAGTAATTCCCAGAGCTGAGTTGGTCTAGTGGTGTGTGGTTCTGACTATAGTTCATCACGTCCTGGGTTTGAGACTTGGCAGGCCGGTTATTTTATTGATTTGCAGAACAGTGCCTGAATCAGATAAGGTGATTAAAGCAGTTTTAAGTGGGTTTGTGTGGGCTTGTGTGATGCACTGCCATGCTAAGTGGTGTGTATCCATGCTTAAACTTGCTCTAGTTTCAAAAAAAAAAAAGAAAAGAAAAAGGGGTGATAGGAAAGTTGTGAAATGGGGCAAGCAGGGGGAAAACAATATGAAAGGCAGCTAGGGATGTGCAGGATTGGAATGAACAATAGTTCTCCATTTTTTGGGCAGCAACAGCTGTACATGATGTGGACAATTTATAATTTGGAGCCTCATACCGCACAGGTAGGAGTGTGGGCGACATAACTTTGTTGATTAATTGATGGGATGATTGATTCATGGCAGTGTACATGGGTGCAAAATGGAAAGTTATGTATAGGACAAACTTCTGTTTTGGGACAGATGCCTTTTTTTTTAAGGTGAGAGTGGGATGTTGGGGAAGGATTGTGGGTACATTTAGGGAGGTAAGTTAGGTAGGAGAGTTGCTTTTGCAGACAAACAAGACAGGCAAGACAGTGGACAGGGGTGGTGTATGACACATGAGGGGGGGGTAAACACCTTGGACTGGGAGTGTGGTTGGGAATTGAAAGACCACGTGCCCCCAGATGGCAACAGTGGAACTGAGATCCCCACCCATGGGCAGTCACTACTGCCCCTTCACGGCCCCGAAGGTGGCTGTGCTGGGGTCTGGATGCCGGGGCCAGCCTGCCCCTCGAGGTGTGCCAGTCTGCCCTCGATCTGGCACAGTCTATCATCCAAGTCACATTGGATGACCCTGTGCACTATACCTGAAACATGAGTCTGGGTGACAACCTCTTTTCCACAGCCTTGCTGGGGGGTGGGCTTCGTCACCTGAGGTAGTTCCATCTGAGGGTGGTGCAGGACCAGCAGAAGGAACAGCTCCAAGTTGGGCCCCAGATGTGCTGGGACCTGGTGCCATGGCCAGATGAGGTGGGATAGGCAGATCTGTTGGAACCAGCCTACCCAATCGTGCTATGGTGTTGAAGTTTGTCAAGGTTTATAGATTAGTCATGAATAGAACATTTAAACATTAGTTGCAATGGCATGCATGGGTGTTCCAATAAACCCAAAACAATAAAATTGCATAGCATACAGAACACAGGCATAATTGGAATAATAGTCAGTATTGTAACATCATGCCAGTAACAGTTACGGCAAAAAGCCAACAACAGTGGAATTTCAACAAGGTATGTTAGTATGCAACCATTGTAATATATAACCAATAATACAATACAAGGCCCAACAGTTTTTGAGAACAACATATGTGGAAATGAAACCATACCCGTAGTATAAGTATAAATATTTGTGATGCAGTTAAGGGGTGGAGAGAGAGAAAGACATTCCATTACCAACTGTATAGGCTATATTTTCACATCTTCATGTGCCCTATAGCTTTTGTAGCATGTACATACCTCTCAAGCTGTCCAAATGGGATAGTATGGGCCAAGCTGTAAGAACTATAGGTACATAACTACAGAGGGCTATTACATGTCAGGAGAACATATATGACTAAAAAGGTGTGCCCTACACTGATGTTCTATGAGTGTGCTACTGGCATACATTAACTGGATTTATGTATGTGTCCAAGATTATTGGCAACAGTGATCACTAGCCATGACAGCGTGACACTTGAGAGACATGTATCATGCATAGTGCAGGGTGTTTATACCTATCCTGCTGTCATTCTTAGGCATGGGGTTAGACTATCAGCAGACATTCACAGACACACCAGGCATACAGTTGTACTAACAGTAGAACATTTTAGTTGTCTTAGTTATTCGAATTGTAGTGTACGTCATGATTTTTTATTTAATGGAGTTGTATCACCTGGATGAGCAATGATGTTTACACACTAGTACATCTAGACACAGACAATAGTATACCCTTCATACAGCTACTACAGAAATTTCTTTACCTGTAAGTCCTGTGTGAAGAATATCTGTTAACAGTACATGACTGTTTCTATAAATAGTCAGTACTATTTGTCTGTTACTATAAATAAATCTTACTAACGGTCCCTGGATTCAAATCCTGGTCTGTGTGTGGAAGAAATAACATATGTATTGCTTATCACACTGAGCTACTGGGCCACTGCTGTGTGTTGGTTGACTGATATGTGCCCACAGCTCACCTGCTGACAAAGTCAGACCTGGTAATATCGGTACAGTGTCACAGGAGACTGCAGTGACAGTTGAACATACATGCATGAGATTCATGCATGACAGAGATAGTAGGTGACGTATGTGTAAATACTTGGAATGCAGGTGTACACAATTAACCCCTAGTGGATGGGAATATGTGTGATCTCTACAGACCATATCAGGGTGCTGCAATGTCTAACTGACCCATATACACTTGCAGAGGGTATATTTGCAGTCTACAACTACCACTGTGTCATACTTGCCTGCATCAGTGTACCTACATTCAGGAATGTGTATAGCTGAAATGCTAAGGTTAATACAAGACAATCCTGAGAGAAAAACACTATAATACCTTGCACATTACTATTCAAGGATCACATGTTAGTGCAGAACATATATCGATTTGCCTTCTATCTTGTAGTACTGCTCCACATCTACACTTTAGCATAACAGTTCTTTAGCAGCCAAACTTCAATCACGTCTTTGTGTTATACCCATATTTGGTTTGTAGCACCTGTAAAATTGGATTTCTTCAACAACAGACCAGAATACACACAATTGCAGAACAAAGCTTTATTGAGAGTGACATGACACAGTCATTGGTATATATTTGACAAACTTTATTGTTCTCAAGTTTAAATAATGCATGTATTGAAGGTGTGCTGTTATTGCAGAACATATGCAATGCTAACTTTATTTCCTTCACAGTTCTCTCTGCAGTTGTACTGTATTTCCTGTAGATCATAAATGAATGAATGCCATTTATTCCCTTCACATTTAGAATGCCAGTGTACTTTATTACCAGATCATTAGTATTAAATCTGTATACACATGTCATTCTGACACATTAATAATGTTATTGTAGTACACTCAGAACAGAATATACCTACTGGCAGTTGATACTTACTCTTTCTTATTTATATGATTATATATTGTAAGATATATCTGTACTCACCACATTCTCCGTGCATCCTCGCTAAGCGCACTGGGTGGGCCTCCAAGTTACAATCCCTCTCCACTACAGCTGTGGGAAGGGGACCACACCATTATGCGTACCTGTCTGTCAGATATTCATGCTAGAATTTGGTAAAGCAATGGTTTCTATACTTACAAACTTTTAGGGCATTCTGGTCCCAAGCATCTTGGATCCACTTGGCCAAGACCACCCCTTTCCTCCACTTCAGGTCATCATAATGGTGATGCACCTGCTCACCAGTGTGAGGGATTCCAATAGCAATGGTGAGATCACATGCCAGATGGTCCCAGGTCTCGGACTTATATTCAGAGCCCTAGTATTGGCCCTGCAGCAGTTTGTCACCATGGTCTTTGACAAGGCCCAATCATGAATCTGGATTCCAACATGCCCCAGTGCTGCACCTGAAAGCATGCTTCCTGTCTGACTCCAGTCATAGCTCCTGCAGTAATAAAACTCCAGTAGGTTATGGCTGTATTCCCACCTGTGCAGCTTAAATAAGGCTACTTTCCCATCCTTTGTCACTATTGGACCTTTTTTAAAAATGCTAAGCAAAGCTTAGCACCGTGTAAACCTGCTAAGCTTAGCTGAGCAGTGCTTAAATTGACAATGCTTAGCGATGCTTTTCAGTGCGCAAACTCGCTTAGCCGAGCTGAGGACTGCTTAAACTGGAACTGCTTAGCAGTGCCCAGACCAGCTAAGTAGAGCTGCATGTTGCTAAGTACTGCTAAAACAGGTCCTGTTTAAGCATTGCTTGGCTTCGCTTAGCACAGCTTAGCTATGAGCAAACCAGAGTTTAAAAAAAACAATTATTGAAAGTATTCATTCATTAATGTTAATTTGTTATGCGTATCCATTTTACTTTATATCCTCTAAACATATGCATTTCACTACATTATCTGGTAGTGTAACTTTAATGTATTGGACACTTGTGTGTAACTGGAGCTTTTATACTTGGGTCTCCACTGAAAAAGGCCTTCTGATCAAGCTGGACTAACCCGGTTAACAAATTTCAATATATACATAAAAAAACACAAAAAAAAAAACAAAGAGAATTTACAACATTTGCCTATTGCATATAAAAAGCTGAATGGCCGGTATTCAAACCGTGCACCTACTGCACACAAGGCCATCATACTAATCATTCAGCTACCAAGGATATGGTGATCAGACCTATACTATTCTATATAGCTCTCAGTTACATTTAAGCACTGCTGAGTACCGTGCCATGCAAACCGGCTCAGCTATGCTTAAACTTAATCTTTTCTATTAAAATTAAAAGCATCCGGTTTCTATTTTTAGATGTCTGGCACGTGTTTCTTGCTAAGTGCCGTGCCACACAAACACAAAAATAATAAATAAAAAAATAAATACATAAATAACTAAAATAAATAACAGGGACAGTACTTTTTAACATTTAATTTCACTGCCGTATGGCACTCTGACAGTACAGGGTGTATGTTATGGACACTGTAACACACTCCCTACAAATATAATTTTGTACAACTGGCCGAGGACACATTTATTTTAATATTATAGTGCCATAAGGCACTTTGACAGTGCAGAGGGTGTTACGAACACTGTAACACACCCCCTACATATAACTTTTACAACTGACTGGGAAACAGTTTTCAGTTTAATATTTTTGTGCCATACGACACTGTGACAGTGCAGGGCGGGGGTATTATGGACACTGTAACACACCCCTACATATAACTTTTACAAGTGGCCGGGAAAACTTCAATTTAATATTTTAGTGCTGTATGGCACTTTGACAGTGCAGGGGGTGTGTTACACATCTCCGAGCACTGTAACACACCCCCTACACTGATTCAGTAACTATGTATACGGCTCTCCCTCAGTAGCGTGCCTTCATTAATATGCAAGTCAAGCTGTCAAGAGAGATCTGCAGACACGGCCATGGTACACTCCATGTAGGGCTTGCACTATTCCTACATGGAGTTTATTAAATACGGGGATTATTTTCCAAGGGAAAGCTACAGAATTTTATTTCTGAAGGCAAAGATATGTATACTTTCAATGGAATGCTAGACAAAGAATAGACAATCACTACAAGGCACCTGCAGGACAAGGCCTGGGAATAAAAGTTGAGGGTGTGGCTACAACTACCAGAAGAAAGTTACTGAACTGAAGTTATATAATATGTATGTTTAGGACAGAGAATTGAGTTGGAGCCTGGTACAATACTCTTTCAGATATCATTGTTAAACTACTTTCATGCTTTCAGTTATTTGATATATTATGTTGCTATATACTATTTGAATATGCTGCTGTGACATTTATATCTGCTGCAATTTTATTGTATGCTACTCACTACAATAAACTGTTATTACGCAGTCTGGGACAACAGAACTCTGATTTCTTACAAGGAGTAAAAATGACACACGGGAAAAATTAATTACACTCGCAAATCAAACTGTTAGCATGAAAAGACCAGGGCTCAACTCATCCTTCTCCATCCACAGCAACCTTAGCCTCAGGAAACCAAACCACAAGAATTTTTACTGACATTTGCCTGAGGAACATCTTTTAATGGGGAGTAGATTGACACATTCAAGAGGCTTATCAGCTGAAGTTTACATTCAACCTCCAATAGGCAGAGAGTAGGCACACAGGGACATGGTATTTCCCAGATTTATTCTGGCATAGTCTGAATAATAAGGCTAAATTTGAAAGGAAAAAGTTCCTTATTTACAAAATGGCTTTTGGAGAATTAAATATTCAGTTTGTGTTTGTGTTAATTACATCCATCCATCCACATCCCCTTTTTCCCATTTTTGCACAAGGGGTTGGGGTGTCACTTCAACAGTGACAATCATCTAGAACCAAGGTTTACACCACTGAGTTGCTAGCCCTGCCACAGTAGTTCTTCCACACCACACACTCACACCTGTGTTCAGTTTAGAGTATCCAGTCTACCTACATCTTTGCAATGTGAGAGAAAACTGGAGCACCCAGAGGAAACCCATGGAAACACAGAGAGGACATGCAGACTCCACACAGAAAACACCCCAGCTGGGAATTGAATGGGGGAACCTCTTGCTGTGAGGTGACAATGCTATCCACTGTGCTACTGTGGGTTTTTTAAGACTTGCCCCCCCTAGCTGGCACTTACTACTGATGAATTTTTCATCATTTACATTATCTTCTTACCCACACCCACCCTCCTGTAGAAGTGGAGCCACTGTTCCAATAGAAAGACTAAAAGGATCTATGATATGGGAGACTTTTTTATATTTGTTTGTTATATTTGTTTTTACTTTTTATTCTGATATTGTATGTCTTTATAATTAGGGACAAATTTGATGAAGCTGGCTTCAAAGCTCGGCAGATCTGTATATAGACTTTGACTAAGTGTTTAGATCTCTTTACTTCTGTGAAGGTGCATCACCTGGATCATCTTACATGGAAAACATTCTTTAAAGGAGGGAGGTGAAGACAGGCTGCAATGGCCCCTTTTATGACAACCATCCAGCATCCAATCCATGGGCACTGTAAGAGCTCACCATTTGTCCAGTCCCCTCAGCTGTCTAACCAGAAGCAGTTCCCATGCCGTCTCTGTCTTCCCCAGGACAATTTGTCTTATATAAATGCAACTGCACTTGCCTGATAATTGTCATGTTTCCAGCAGTACTCATCTGTCCCACAATAAAGGAAATGAGATTTTTCAACTTGGATTGAGTCTTCCGGAGTTTTTCTTTCTCATCTGAATATGCTCTGTTTTCTAGCAGAAAAGTACTAAGGCAATTTTCTGCTGACTGCTGACACAAATTGAACACCATGGGCAGCAGTAATAGAAATTTCCAGTATATGCATGTGCATGAGACTGTTTATTTCACTTTTACTTGCTCTCCTTTGGATTTCTGACCTCAGAAACCCAAGCTAGACCAGTCTGCTCCTTGACAATTCAAGTGATTAGAAACATGTATAACTAAAGAATAGAGCAATCAGATACTGAATGAAGTGTTCTGAAATTCATGCACTCCATGTTTTATTAACCATTGCTAATGGTTTTAGCCTTCTTAGCTGTCAGCACAGAGATTCCTCCTCTGGAAGCAGTGGATGTCACAAAATCACATGCTAAATAAACATGTTTTGTTTTTTTTCATGTTTTAATTGTCATGTGTATATTACTAACTAAAAGTCAATAGTTGCACATTTCTTCTTTTTTTCTTGTTTTAGGGCCTCCACTGTGATTTTGCATGCCTGATGTTTAAATATTTAGTAAATAAGCCTTCAGAAGAAAGGGTCAAGGAAATTATTGTCGGTGCAGTGAAGATTGAACAGGTATGCTACATATAATCTGTCTTTTCATTCACATAATTTAGATGTTCTATGAATAACTCAGTCATTCAGAACATTATTTCACTGCCTGGAATGCCTGAAATATTAAATGTGCAAATGTATGAGCTAACTGGTGAATTAATTCTGTACATCAGTTTATGTATTGGGCCCTTGCTTATGTTACTGTTCTATCCATCCTATAGTTTCCCACAGATTGTATCTTATTTTATGTCATCCTGTTGTGTATTCCTTTGAAGACCCTGATACGGAAAAAAAGGTTTATTCTTTGTATAGTGGTTTAAAGATGTGAAATATTAACCCTCCCCGTTTCTCTTGATGGACTTGAGTTTTACCTTGTCTGAGCAAATCCTGCTACAGCTGAATGGGTCCTGATTGTTTCATATCCCATAAGCTAAGCACTGAGCATAGCCACATGGAAATCTTGCATGGGATAGGGTGTTGGATAAAATATCAGTGGTACCTAACAATGTACCTGTAAGCCAGACATAAATAATTTTAATATTTCATTATTATATTTATGTGTGTTTCTGTGATATATGCCTTTCTCTTGCATGCCTATGTGACCGTGAAACACCCCTGAGATGCTATACTGACCATGGCCCAGGCAATATTGAACAAGCTGAGTCATCATTCACAGGAGTCTTGGACTTCTGCCATTCTTTTTTCTTTTTGTCTAAGTCTTTCCCTGGCAGCTGACATCTTCAGATGGCTATGCTCCATCACCATTACATGTGCCAAATTATGTAAATGTGTGTCTGTGTGTCTATGTCTTGTGTGTGTTTAGCTACTGTAGATGGGAGGTACTTGGCTGATATTGAACCATAAAAATCTACTGCCAATCATTAGCGGACCGGAGTTCCGCTATGGCGATCCCTAACCGGGAAAAGCCAAAAGAAGAACATTCTAATTCATCTCACTGTGTGCTGTACATCTCTTTTACCAGTAGGTGTTGGTATTGCAGTTTTCTTCTTCCTTCCCTAAGTGGCCACTAACTCCCACTCTTTCTTACTGATGTGTCCAGTGTCTGGGTCATTAGTTCATCCCAAATCATCTAAGGTACAGTCAGGGTTGTAGTCCTCTGGATTGTGGAACAACCATAGTTTTGTTGCTATTAACCCCATTTTAATGAGAAACTGAACTAGGAGTAGAGAACTAGATATCACTGAAGTCCTTAAAATGAAATTCATGCTGCATTATATTTAGACTGCCTCATCTTCTACCTCAGAAAACTATGGTGATTTTTCAGAATCTAACACGAGGAAAATTCTTATTTTTAAACACCTTTATTAAATTCACATATATTTAGTAAGAATATTGGTACACATAAATGAAGGAAAAAGAAAAATTATTACAAACAATTTTCATTTTCATGCATTATAGATATGGTATCTTTTTTAACAATTATGATTTACTCCAACATTACATAGATTGCTCAAGTCCTACCTTCCCTGAAATGTCAGTCCTCCTCCTGAAAATTATTCTACTTGTATTATTTCCACAAATTTTATGTATTTCTGTGTAGTTTGCTCCTTCCCTTTTCTAAAGATCCCACCTCCAATTCTTTTATTTCCTTTGCAACATTCAGTACTTCAGTTGTGGTTTGTTTATATTTTGATTTCCATTTTTTAGTAATTGCTTTTGTGATAGACAGTAGCATTACATTTGGCAAACCCTTACTAGGCCTAGGCAGTTCAGCTTCTATATCCCAGCTCAAAATAGTAATTTCCTGAGTTACAGTAATTTCCTGTTCCAACATTTCTAACAAAGTAAAACAAAAACAAAAGATAAACTGATAAAAAGCACACGCAAGGTCACACAGATTCTAACAAATCTAGCTCAAACAACTTGAAATGTAATATTAGCACTTTTGTTTTATTTTAAAAAACTTCTTCAGATGAAGTGAACCAAACACACACCATTTAAATACAATTCCAAAAGGTCGTGTGACGACTTTTTAAAAATCATGTGATCAGCTTAAAATCATGTGACAGCCAAAAGATTTTAAAATCATGTAGTCAGTTTAAATAATTTGATAGCCGAATCTTCTGAACAAATCATGCAATGAGGCAACATATTCAATAAGTTAAAAACTGAAGTAAACAAAAATCAAAAGCTGAATATCTGAATACATAAACATGTAAACTTTCTTTTACCATACAATAATAATTAGTTTTATGTAAGAGCAATCATTATTGTAAATACTATACTGAGAAAATTTGTCTAATAAAAAGATAGCAATATCATCTTTCTAAAGCTCAGTTTTAAAAGACAGCTAATAGAAATCTGGTCATTCATCCCTGGCCAAGAACTTGGATTAAGTATGAGCTGTCAATATAACTAATGATGTTTTTCATGTTTCACTGTTGCAGTCATCACATTTGGATTATCCTGCCAGGGGTAGTCCTCAGTCGGCCCGAATACCAGAGGCTTAGTATTTCTGCGTCGGTTGCTGTCGCTTCAGGACTGACGTCAGGTCATCAGTGGTATAAAAACAGGCAGCCAACGCCATTACATCAGTCTTTCTTGCTGAGGAGCCCGAAGCAGAAGCAGTTTGCACGAGTGCTGGCTGGCCGCTACCTGAGTTTTCATTTCTGAAATTGAAGTTGAAGTCTTCTAAAGCTAAATACCCCATTGGGGATCCTTTTTTCTTGCTCTAAACGATGTCAGAAAAAGCTAACAATTGTCTTGCCTGTGGAAAGCAAATACCACACCGAGATTTCCATTCTAACTGCGTCACCTGTTTAGGCCCAAACCACGACGTCCCTCGCTGCCGGTTTTGTGCTTTGTTCAATGCCTGAACTATACGTCTTCGGGCCTTTATTGTAGCTAAATACTTTTGCTCTCGATCTCCGTATAACGAAATGGCTTCGGTAAGCCATCCAACTACCGATCTTATGAAAAAACATAAGGATAAAGACAGAGACAGACCACACAGGTCCAAAACTGCTGACGAAGCTTCCGTTAAGCTAGTCACCAGTTCGCCTGTACTCAGTGAGGTGCTTTCACAGCCCCTGATGCCTGCTTCAATGGATTCGCAGGTCATTACCGAGACCCGTTCAGAGTCCGGTATCCCGCGAGACTCTTCTTTGACTACGTAACCTGTGGATGTCCCTACCTTGGATGGTTCAGGAGCCGCTGTGCAGGCACCGGCATCTGAGGAAGTTCTTCACACTACCGATCTTCGACACAAACCGACGACTTCTTTCGCATCTTCAGTTCTTTCTAAAACTACTGAGTTTCTAAGGCCCAGAGTATGAGCTATACCTAAAAAAATGATGACACAAGCTCAAGTGCCTGCTTACTTGCCACAATCACAGATGCTTAAAATGGCGGAAGACCTTATCATGCTGATTAGGGGAAGCCAGCCTTCCCCTGCTAAAAGGAAAAGAGACTTGTCCACAGCAGCTTTATCTGACCAAGAGTCCTACGACTCTGAGGTTTCTGATTATGAAGACATGCCCTTATCTGCTTATGAGGATTCATATGCAGAGGAATCCATTCCTTCTGCCTCTTCTCCAGAGGATTTTTCTTTTGGTGAAACCTTACATACCTTGATTGACCATTTCATTTGGAATGCCAGGATTATCCTCAGTCCAAAAAAAGACTCAGGGAATTTTTACATTTACTACAACACAGACCCTTAGTTATCCCTCCTGTTCTGGATGTTGTGGATAATGTCTTTATGGAATCCAGTCTAACTCCTGATACTTTACCTCCTGCTCCCAGGAAATCTGACCAGTACTACAAAGTCCCTGACTCACACAAATTTCTTTTCAAGAATCCTACTGCTGATCCAGAGGTCATTTCCCAAGGATCTAAAGGAATAAAAGCAACTACAGCTAAGAATCCCACCCTTGGACAGGGATTCCGGAGCATTAGACAGATGGGGTAAAAAAGTATACACCTGTCCAACTCTTGCCATTAGAGCATTAAATTGTCAGTTTCACATGTTGAAATACCAGCAACATACTATGGAAATTACTAAGCAAAAATTATCTACCTTCCCTGACTGTGCAGAAAATAAAGAATTACAGGAGCTTATGCATTCTGCAAGCCAAGTCAGCAAGCATACCCTGCAATGTGGGTTTGACACCCTAGAAGCATCTTGCAGGGCAGCAGTCATAGGTTCTGTACTTAGAAGGCATGCCTGGCCTAAGGAACAGACCTTGCCAGACCATGTCAAATCAAAATTATTGGACGCACCTCTGAACAAAGGCAATCTGTTTGGCACCAAAGCAGAAGAGGTTTTAAAAAAGATGGAAGAAAAAGCTAATATTATGCAAGACAGTCAAAGAATTTTTGCAAATACAGCCTCCAAGATTCAGTAGGCATTGCCCCTCAAAACATTGGTCCTTTCCAGCCCCCTCAAGGCCACCTCAGACTAGACCTAGGGGAAGCAGAACCCCCCCAGACAACAGTCTCAGGGTATGCAGAGATCTAAGCAATGGAGTACCTCTACTTCTAAAACAGCGAGTGCTAAGCCACCCCCTTATGGAAAGAATTCACAATGAGTTCTCAACTCCTCCTCTCACCTCTGTCCAATTGCTTGTGCCCCTAGGATGAAAACTTACCTACCATGCAAAAAACTGGGCCTCCATCACCAACGATCGATGGGTCTTCAACATAGTATCCCAGGAGTACAAATTTTATTTCCACACACTGCCAACCCCAAAAGGGTTCCCAGATCTTTGTCCAAACCAGTGGGCAGAGGCACAAAACCAAGTTCAGTCTATCCTCTCCATAAGGGCAATTCAATCTGTTCCTGCAGAACAGATAGGCCAAGGTTTTTATTCCAGACTTTTCCTGGTACCCAGAAAGGAGGGCACCTGGTGCCGAATCTTAGATCTATCCATTCTAAACACCTTCCTGGTGGTACCAAAATTCAGAATGCTCACCCTACAGCAGCTTCTCCCTATGCTGTCCAAAGATGCCTGGTTAGCCACACTAGACTTAAAGGAGGCCTATCTGCATATCCCAATCAGGGACTCCTGCAGGAAATATCTGCGTTTCAGGGCAGGATCTATGCATTATCAGTTCTCTGCACTTCCCTTTGGCTTATCCACTGCTCCCAGAGTTTTCACAAAATGCCTGTCTCCAGCCATTACCTTTTGCAGACAAAGAAAGATTCAAATTTACACCTACTTGGATGACTACCTGATTCAGGCAGACAGTCAGGAAAAGCTGTTGCAGCACCTGACATTTGTAAAGGACCTTCTAACCTCACTGGGGAACACTATCAATGAAAAGAAATCCAAACTAGTCCCCAGGCAAAAAAATTGTATTCTTGGGAGCAAACTTGGACACAGCATCCCAGATGGCATTCCTTACTCCAGAAAAACAAGCCTATCTGACAGGCTGCTTCTCTCAAATGGCCACCAGAACCCAGTTATCCATAAAGGAAATCCTGCAAGCTGTAGGGTTCATGGCCTCTTGCATTCTATTAATTCCATATGCCAGACTGCATATGAGGAAACTTCAGTGGTACTTAAAAAGTCTTTGGTGCCAACATTCTCATGACCTGAAAACTGTCATATCTATGATACCTTGTCTAAGGAAAGAGTTCCTTTGGTGGGCAGAAGCAGCATGCAACCACAACAATGGACTTCCCTTTACACAACCCCATGCTGCCCTGACCCTTACTACAGATGCATCAGACTATGCCTGGGGTGCACATCTGGACAGCAGGTGCATTCGGGGCCACTGGAGCCCAAATCAAATTAATCTGCACATTAACCAGAAAGAGAATGCTAGCTGTTCAGCATGCTCTGACAGCTTTCAGATCCCTACTCTCTCCGGGGCCTCTTCTAATCAAAACCGACACCACCACAGTGATGTGGTACATCAACAAGCAGGGGGGAACCCACTCTTACCCACTCTGCAGGCTAGCCATGACCCCTTGGAACACAGCCTCAGCCATGCATATTCAACTGCAATACGAATTCCTGTCAGACAACCAAAACTCTCTGGCAGACAACTTAATCAGAAATCTCCTAGACCCACATGAGTGGCAATTAAACCACAACACCTTCAGCCTTGTGATCCAGAAATGGGGTACCACAAAGGTGGGCATATTTGCCTCCCCCTACAACCACCACCTCAGCAAATTCTGCACCAGGGAACATCACAGCAAGGCCTCGAAAGTGGATGCCCTGTCCTTCCACTGGGAAAACCTCTCAATCTATGCATTTCTCCCCTTCCTCTTCTTACCAGAGTACTACTCAAAATAAGGGCGGAGAGACCAAAAGCAATCCTGATTGTCCCTGACTGGCCACGCCTGCACTGGTACCCACCACTGTGCAGTCTGTCTCCATTGCCTCCATGGCACCTCCCTCAGATTCCAACTCTCCTAACTCAGCAGGAGGGAGAGCTCTTGTATCCACAATTGCACACCCTGAACATGGCAGCCTGGCTTATTTCTTGACTTTTGCTCCAGTGGCTAGCCTAAGCAAGCAGGTCCTGGATGTTATATTTGAAGCCAGATGACCCAGTACTAGAAAATCCTATGCTGACAAGTGGAAAAGGTATTGTTCCTGGATCCAGACTAAAGGAGCTGACCCTACGCAGCTATCCTTACCTCTCATCCTGGATTACCTAGCAGACCTACTCCACAGGGGCCTATCCTTCTCTTCCATTAAAATCCATGCCTCTGCCATCTCTGCACATTACAGCACTGACCCACATCTCTTCTCACACCCTCTCATCAAGTTCATCTCCCCCTTTGAGCCTGCAGCTTCAGCAAAGTTAAAATTCCTCTCTTGGAAAACAGCCTTGCTTTTGGTCATTACTTCAGCTAGAAGAGTGTCTGAGCTACAAGCACTTATGGCCGTGGAAACCTTCATCAATTTCCATGCAGACAGGGTCTCCCTCAGGACTAATCCTACTTTCATGCCTGAAGTGGTGTCCAGTGTGGCTCTCAACCAATCTATTCATTTGCCCACCTTTTTCCCTAAACCTCAAAATAAGGGGGAAAGTATCCTCCACTCTTTAGATGTGCACAGACAGCTCAGATTCTACCCAGATAGGTCTAAGCCCTTTAGGAAGTCTGACCAGTTACTAGTCAGCTTTGTACCAGGGGCAGAGGGCAAGGCCATATCAAAACAAACCATCCCCAAATGGATAGCACACTGTAACGATTTCTGTTACAAACACCATGGAAAACCACCCCCACAGGGGGTCAGGACACATTCCACTAGGGCAAGTTCAGCCTCTACAGCCTTTCTCAGAGAAGTCCCTACCAGGGACATCCTGGAAGCTGCAACATGGACTTCTGTTCATACCTTCACCAAGCATTACCACCTGCCTATGTTTTCCAAATCCAGGGCAGGCTTTGTAACCACAGTCCTGCAGGGCATTCTAGCCAGCCCCAACACTTTTTAACAGCCTCCACTCATTCTTCAGATTTGAGAGTCAAACCAAGTGTGATGACTGCACCCGTGAAACACAAAGAACATAGTACAGTTGTGTACACTTACCATAAATGTAGATGTTCGAGTGTATTCACTGTTGCAGTCCTGGTTTCCCACCCTCCAACCCCCTTGTCCCTCTCTCTCTTCCTCAATCCTTACAGGGCTTTTAGTATTTACTTTCTACTAGTGGTGTTACTCCACCATAACATACCTCCCTATTTGGGGGCTCCTGACATTTGGGGCAAGAAAAACTGATGTAATGTTGTCGGCTGCCTTTTTTTATACCACCGACGACCTGACATCAGTCCTGAAGTGACGGCAACCAACACAGAAATACTAAGTCTCTGGTATTCGGGCCAACTGAGGGCTACCCCTGGCAGGATAACCCAAGTATGATGACTGCAACAGTGAATACACTCAAACATCTACATTTAAGGTAAGTGTACACAACTGTACATTCTTCCAACTTCCCACCAGGCTGGATAAGGAGAAAGTCACGGTTAGTAGTTTGTCAGGTGCCAGAATCCACCATATTATATACGCACTCAAGTCTCTTAACAAAATATACTGCTATGACTGTCATAGTCCATGTTGGCATGAGCGACTTGAGACATACCTCCCTGGACTGTATGAAGAGAGACATGATTGAGCTCACTGAATATGTGTCCCAGGCAGGTATGTCCCTAGCCTTAAGCAGCATTTTACCATCACCCAGAATGATGCCCCAATACAAACAGAAAATGATTGACTTTAACAACTGGCTTAGTTTCTGGTGTCATTTCAGGGGGATCCAATACCTGACAGCCTGAGAAGATATGATCGACAGAAAATGAAGCTTTGCTAGAAATGGCCTGCATCTGTCTCACTTGGGCTTCAGGCTTCTGAGAAAGGCCTTTGCCTCCCCCATAGTGCCTTTTTTTATGAAAAGTCATGAGGTCAATACTACCAACATAAAAATTTCAACAAAACGGAAATTAAAGGTCATGATGCTAAATGCTAAGAGTCTAAACATGAAACTACACTCATTGCAAGCATTCTTAACCCTAGAAGATGCTGACATCTCTGCAGTCACAGAAACCTGCTTCAAAGCTGCAGAGAGTACCCCAGCCTTACTTGGTTACTCATCCTCTCTTACATTCAGACACCAAACTGTGGGCAGCAAAGCCAATGAAGGTGGAATTTCAATATATATTAAAGACACACAGACCTCCAGGCTGGTCAAACAGTATGACACACAGGAGTCACTCCAGATGCAGGCCCACAAATCTGACACCCACTCCACCTATATAGACCTCTTCAAATCTATCAAGATTCAACCCTTTACCCTGATCCTGGGTGACTTTAATTACCCAACCATAGACTGGAAAAACTACTCATGCTAGAACACAAATGCCATGAGATTCCTCAATTTTTTCAATGCAAATGCCTTGGAACAGCTAGTCGATACCCCCACAAGAGGTGATAATATCTTGGACTTGGTATTAACCAATATGAGTAAACACTGCAGCACCCCTTCAGTATTATCCTCCCTGGTAAGATCCAACCATAAAGCGGTCACTTTCAAAGTTAGCATCTCCTGACCCCATCTAGCTAGAGTCAAACAAAAAAACTTCTCCAAAGCTGATTACAACCTCTTGAGGGATGGTAAAAACAGCTTCACAGCCCCCTCCCCCACTGTAGGAACTGGCACCAATGTCCAAATCTACACCAAAGTACTGTACGAGCATATATATAGCTGCATGGAATCAGGAATACCTGACATGACAAAATCATCCTCCACAAGGAAGAGTAAACCTGTCTGGTGGACATCTGCAATAAATAAACTATATAACAAAAGGAAACAAAAGTGCTGTCCAGGACCAAGAAGGAGCAGGTGCCCAGTTGGAAGCAATCTCTCCTTAGCCTGAACAAGCAAATAAGAGCACTAGTGAAATCCTCTAAAGCCAACTTTGAGACCAAATTGGCCACATCTACTAGAGACAGTCATACAGCCTTCTTCACATATGTCCACAATCTCAAAGGAAGCACCCAGATCTGTTCAGAACCGGTGGTCAAGGACACCACATACACAAATGCTGTAGATATAGTCAATGTACTGGCTGACAGATTCAGCGAAAATTTCTCCCCTCTGTCCCCCATCAGTAAATCAGGACATCCCCAGTACTGCCCCCACCACAGCTTATCTCTGGGGAACAGGTCATCACTGTCCCCTCAAAGGCAAAAAATGAAGCCTCCATGGGACCCAATAACATCCCAGGCTGCATCCTACATGAACTCAGGCATGAACTTGCAGCACCATTAGGCACCCTATTCAACCCAAGCCCGAATACCACCTTTGTCCCAGCCAAGTGGTGGACAGCCACTGTTCTCCCTTTACACAGAGGTGGAGCATCCACCGATTCAGGAAATTATAGACCCGTCAGCCTAACTAGCTTGATCTGCAAGACCATAGAATTGATTATCTTGGATTTCATTAACAGGGATATTGTCAACCTCCGAACACTCGACCCCACACAGTTTGGCTTTGACAAGGAGAGGTCATGTCTGCTAAATCTGGTTGACTTCTTTGAGACAGTCACCAAAGCCATGGATGAGGGGAAGATGGTGCACACAGCCTACCTTGACCTGGCTAAAGCCTTCGACATTATTCCCCATTCGGGCATAGTAGATAAACTCTCTCAACTAGGCATCAATCCATATGCTATCAGATGGGTAGCAAACTGGCTCACTGATAGAACCCACCTAATCAAAAATAGGGGAAGCCACCTCAAGCAGTAGACTTGTAATGAGTGGTGTATCCCAGGGATTGGTCTTGGGGCCTCTGTTATTCGGGATATACTTCTCTGAGGTGCAGGCCAAAACCAGTGGGCTATGGCTGACCAGGTTTGCAGATGATTGCAAGCTGGATGCAGTCATCAATTCCCCAAGTGATGTGGACATCCTCCAAGAGGGTCTCACCCAAACAAATGACTGGTGCCAGAAACATGGCCTCAAGCTGAATGCCAAAAAATGCATCATAATTCCCTTTGGGGAGGGTGATGTCCCCACATATTATCACATTAATAACAACATCCTAAGTACACAACCAGTGGTGAGGAATTTGGGCACCTAGGTTGATAGCAATCTGACTTTTGACTACCATGTTGCTTCCATTGTACGGAAGGCTTTCTACATGGCCCACCTCATAAGTAAGGGTGACTCATCCAGGGACAAATAGGTCATAACATCCCTGTATTCTTCTCTTATAAGGCCAGTTATTGAGTACAACACCCCCTTTGGCATGTACCTCGCAAAGCACATGCAGCAGCTGGAGAGACCACAGAGGTTCCTCACCAGGAGAATCCAGGGCCTCAAACATCTACCCTACACAGATAAGCTAAAGGCCCTGTCCCTCTACTCAGTCTCCTACAGATTCCTCAGAGGTGACCATTGTCTGTCATACAAACAATATCAGACCCCACCCTGATGGGACTGCTGCATATCCGCAAGTAGTCAAGCTCCACTCGAATAATCCGCATGTATGACCTCAACCTGGTCTGTGACAGAAATAGGACTTGTTGGCAGGACAGATTTGTGTCCCAGAGACTCCCCCTTTTGTGGAGTAGACTCCCTCTCATAGTCAAGTAGAGTAGCTCATTAACCTTTTTTAAGCACAACCTGGATAACTGGATGGGGAACAGACAATACATCTCCTGGGATTCCACCTGTGTCCCTGCTGGACAGTGCCATGGGGTGCTGACTTGTTGGAACATGGGCTAAATTCTTGGCTAGGCTTATAAGGGCCACAGGACTAATAGCCTAGTAACTTCCTATGATCCTGTGAATTGTGCAGCACATAAACAGTCAAGGGGCATAAGGCTATATCCATCTGTGGTTAGGTGGTACTTGTCTGGCAGTTAGCCAAAGATAGGGGCTGCAATTGCTCAGTGGATTACATTCTTGGGAAAGTGATTGAACTGGCAAATAATCTGAGTCATGCCTCTACTTCCCTACTGGAGCTACAGATCTACAGACTGTGTCTGGTCAGGATCTTCCAGAAGTGAGGTATTCCAGAGCTTGGCCTTTTGCCACAAAGGGGAATGTGGTTCTTCTTTTCTGCTTAATGCATCAAGACAAAGGTAGAGGTATGCCTCCCAACCTCACAGTGCAAGAATTTTGGGCAATGCTAAAAATAATGCAGGAGTGGGGGATAACGACCCATAATCAAGGACATATTTTTAATATTGCTGTTAGAAAGTTGCTACAATGATAGGTTTTGCATTATCATGCATTTTCTGAAGGATACAAAGTCTGAAACTCTAATGCTTGTCAATCCTTAATGATTTGCCAGAAAACCACAAACTTTATGATGAACAGACTCAAGAAATGAGGTATAAATCTGAACATTCTACAAAATTCCAGAAGTTGAGAGGTGTAGGTAGAGGATGATGTGTTTTTTCCTCAGTGACATGTGGGTCTTTTGCAGTTCAATGAAATGACTCGCATAGAATAACAAAATAATGAGAAAGTAAAGCTTGCAAGGCACAGCATAAAAATTAACAAAATAATGCAATTTTTTTTTGCAAGGGGACAAGTTCCCCCTACACTTTACATGTTATTAACTGCAAGACTGTGCAACTTTGGAGGTAAAGGAAAACATTTTTACTCCTATAGTTCTGAGATGCACTATAAACTCATTATATCTGTTGATTAAAATGGGAGATAATTAAACCTGATTGACTAAACATGGTTTGATATAATCCAGTGTAACTGTGCCCATACATTCCATGACATGGGAGATTCCCATATGCATTCTCTCCATATTCACTGATTCCTAGCTCACAACACCAGTGTGCCATACAACAACAGCCCCTAAGGCAAGACAACATATCCAACACTTTAGTCATGGGTGACTCTATAGTCAGGCACACTGATGTCCCACTCACCAGGCTGAACAAGGAGAAAATTACAGTCAGCTACCTATCGGGTGCCAGGATTTGCCACATAACGCATGCACTCAAGTCACTCCACAACAAGTACAAATATGACTCTGTCATTGTCCATGTTGGAGTGAATGACTTGAGACGTACCTCCCTGGACTACATGAAATGAGACATGGAAGAGCTCTTGGATCATGTGGCCCAGGCAGGTATGACCCTAGCCCTGAGTAGCATCCTGCCTTCACCCAGAGTGATACTATAGTATAAGGACAAAATGATTGACTTCAACAATTAGCTAAGCTTCTGGTGACATTCAAAGGGGATCCAGTATCTGTCTGCCTGTGACAACATGATCGACAGACCACGATGTTTTGCCAGAGATGGTCTGCACCTGTCACCCCTGAGATTCAGGTTACTGGCTAAAGCTCTTGCCACCCCTATCGTGCCATTTTTAGGCAAAGTTCAAAGGACAAAACCACCATGATAACAGTTACAAGCATGCAAAATTTGAAGGTAATGCTACTCAATACTAGAAGTCTAAACCTCAAAATGCACTCTCTCGAGCCACTCCTAAAAATGGAGAACATCGATATCTGTGCAGTAACTGAGACCTGGTTCAAGGCTCCAGAGAGTACCCCTGCAATACCAGGCTACAACTCTTACCACACTTTTCGGCCACCAAACCAGGACCGAAACACTAAAGGTGGGGGAGTGTCCATATTCATCAAGGATATTCACAACACCAGGCTAGTTGCCCAACACAATGCGTCTGAAATTCTCCAGGTGCAACTAACACTAGGTAAGACTGCATTCCAAATTGTAGCTTGCTACAGATCCCCCACCATGCCCCAAGATTCTCACTACACCTTTCTAAACATACTGGAAAATATTAAGATACAACCAAACACCCTACTACTGGGTGATTTCAACTACCCTGCCATTAACTGGGAAAACTACTCGTGTACCAACACCTTTGCCCAACGGTTCTTGGAATTCATAAATTCCAATGCCTTGGATCAACTAATCCTTAGTCCCACCAGGGGCTCCAATATCCTTGACCTGGTCATTACAAACATGGGAAATCGATGCTCCACACTTATGGTCACCCCCTCGTTGGTCAGGTCTGACCATAAACTAATCACTCTTGACATACACATCCCACCCCCACCCCCCAGTAAGGAAACCTCTGTAAAAAACTTCTCCAAAGCCAACTTCATGCTACTCAAGTCAGAAGTGACAAACTTCATGACACCCATGCAGACAGGAACTGAAAGTTCTCTTGCTGAGTCCTACACTAAGGCACTGTACGAGCACATCCACTTGTGCATGAATTGTGCCTTCCCCAATAGTACCAAGATGCTCTCTTCCAAAAAAAGGAAGCCAATCTGGTGGTCCTTTGCCATAAACAAACTTTACAACAAAAGGAAGAAACTGTTGTAGAAAAGAGGAAAATCCCAGGATGCAAAAAACTCCCTTACCAGCCTCAGTAAGAAGCTAAGATCACTCATAAAATCCTCTAAAGCTAGTTACGAAAATAAAATTGCCAAAGATTCCAAAGACAACCACAAGGCATACTATAGCTATGTCAAGAATCTAAATGGCAATGCTCAGCTCTGCTCTGAGCTACAACAGAATGGCATTAAATATACTGATCTCAAGGATATTGCCAATATCCTGGCAGATCGATTCAGTGCAAACTTCACCCCCGTCTCACCCCCTAAAGGGCCCGTCTCAATACTGGAAAATTGCCAAATTCTGGTAATAACGGCCACACAGGTAAAAATGCACTCTCCAAAGCTGAGAATACAGCATCCATGGGACCAGACGACATCCCAGGCTGTGTACTACATGAACTACAAAATAAATTGGCACCTCACCTAAGTGTCATGTTTAATCATAGCCAACCTCAGGCTTCATGCCCACTGAGTGGCGCACAGCTACAGTTATCCCACTCCACAAGGGGGGAACTACCGCCCCATCAGTCTAATGAGTCTGATCTGCAAGGCCATGGAACGTATTATCATGGAATTTATAAACAAAGATATTGGCAACCTTCAAACACTGGACCCCATGCAGTTTGGGTTTGTGAAGGGCTGACCTCTTGTCTTCTGAACCTGATTGACTTCGTCGAATCAGTCTCCAGAGCCATGGACAAGGGTAAGGTGGTCCATACAGCCTATCTGGACCTCGCCAAGGCCTTCAACACCATCCCCCACTCTAGAATCATAGATACACTTACTAAGCTGGGCATTAATCCCTACATCACTCGATGGGTTGCCAACTGGCTTACTGACAGAACCCACACTGTAATAGTAGCCGACTCCAAATCCAGCTCCAGAAAAGTGACAAGTGGAGTACCTCAGGGTTCAGTTTCGGGACTGCTCTTGTTTGGCATCTACTTCTCTGAAGTACAGGCCAACACTAAGGGACTCTGGCTAACAAAGTTTGCAGATGACTGCAAACTGGGAGCCATTATTGAATCCCCAAATGATGCGGATATTCTACAAAAGGGCCTTACAGAAACAGATGCTTGGTGCCAGAGCCATGAGCTCAAGCTCAGTGCCAAGAAATGTTTAGTTATTCCTTTGGGAAAAAACATGTACCTGTGAATTACCACATAGGTGGCTGTACACTAAACACCGAAAGTGTGATAAGAGACTTTGGGACACAGGTGGACAGTGGTCTCACCTTCGATAACCACATCGCCACAACAGTCAGGAAATCCTTCTATGTGGCACACCTCATCACTAAGGGCTTTTCATCTAGAAAAAATGAGGTCATTATCCTACTATACCCATCCCTCATTATACCCATTATAGAATACAACACCCCATTTGGTATGTACCTCTCAAGACATCTGCAGCAACTGGAAAGGCCGCAGAAATACCTCCCTAAAAGAATCACAGGCCTAAAGCAGATGCCCTATGCTGACCATCTAAAAAAACTCCACCTATACTCTGTCACATATCATCTACTCAGAGGCAATCTCTGCGTAACATACAAGGCTATATCAAACCTAGAGCTGTTGGACATGCTACACTTAAAGAAATCCCAATCCCTCAGAGACACACATTCCAGGGATCTAATCCTTGTCATCACAATGAACAAAACATGCTGGAGGGATAGGTTTCTGACCCAGAGACTCCCCAGACTCTGGAATAGATTGCCCATCCATGTCAAGCAGAGCGCCTCTTTGGCCCTCTTCAAAAGGAACCTTGATGTTCGGATGGGAGATAGGAAATTCACCCTGGGGATCACGTCAGTCGCCCTGCTAGACAGGGGTCCACAGAAGTAAATAGTGTGGGAAGAAATAGCCAGGGAATTGTTATGGCTAGGCTTGTATAGGCCCTAGTGTCAATAGCCTAGTACCAACCTATGAACCTATGAACCTTGCCTTAATGCAAAGTTTAGGAAAGAGAGACCAAGACTCATTCCCTTCATGCGTGGTGGCTGAAGAAGACATGGTTTCAGTTAAGATTCCTTGCAACATAGGAGGTGCTGCTGGTCCTAACCAAGGATGTCCTCAGCAGCTGTTTCCTGGCTTCAAATGTAGATCTTTAGATCTTGCCACATTTGCTGGCTGAGGACCTCAGATATTATTAAAGTGTTCATGAAGGCATCCACTCAATAGTACCTATGCCTCCAAGAAGAAACCTTTCTTATCTTGAGTAGACTGGTAGTCTATACCATCTTGGATGATCATTTTACATTGATCCTGGTCTGTCTCACTTCAGTTGTATAAGGATCATGATGCATGTGTTAATGATTTCTGACCATGTTAACCATATGGATGGCAGGGGTGTCCAGCTGGTCAAATAATTCCTCAGAAGAGTTCTGCATCTTTTTTCCCTTCAAGGGATTTGAATTTCATGGTTGATAGCCTTGTCTGTTTGCCATGTGATCCTGCTAGTTCTGAGTCATTGCAGTGCATGCTCCAGGTGAATCTCTTCATTGTGGCCATCATCTCGTTTTCTGGGGGACTTTCCAGAATTAATCATCAGCTTCCACCAGATCCTGTCCATATTCACTGGGTTTTCTGACCCCACTTGACCTCCACCAGACTCTACCTGATCCACATCTGGGGCTAGTGAGAAAATTGAGAACAGCAGTGCAGAATCAGCCTGCTGGTGGCGAATATTTCTGTTTTTTGATTATGCCTTATGTTTTCCTCTCCAACTGCACACATTCATTGTTGGCTGAAGGCAGACATGCAATGGTAATGTGCTGGCAACTCTCCCAGTGTTCTCCTCCTATCCCTTTATAACAATACCACTCATTGCATTGTCAGTGCGTTGTCAGAATCTGCCAAGCATTATTTATATATATATATATATATATATATATATATATATATATATATATATATCTATATATATATCTATATATATATATATATATATATATATATATATAGATATATATATATATGTGTGTGTGTATATATATATATATATATATATATATGTGTGTGTGTCTGTGTATATATATATATATATATATATATATATATATATATATATATATATATATCTATACATATGTATATCATATATATATATATATATATATATATATATATATATATATATATATATATACATATGTATATCATATATATATATATATATATATATATATATAATAAATACATATTGCAAATCCTTGTTGTTGTGTTCAGGCTGGGTTTTTCTTCCCATGGTGATGCAGCACCACCACAGACCTTTTCTAATCTTATCAACTTCAGACCATATTTAATCCTGTACCCAGTTATGCTCTTTCATTCAGGCTGCTAGCCCCCACTTAGCTAGTGAAATGGTGTACCTAGAGGCGAGCTGGCCAGGGAGATACCATGACTGGATCTAGAAGGTAGTGACTTACTCAATGTTGTCCTAGCCACTCTATGTGCTGATGTCATTTTTCTTAAGGCTAGCTCCTTACCTGGCCTACTTAGGACTTTGACGTTTCCCTTCATTTACTGTATTTGCACATTCTGGATCCCCCAATTGCTTTTTCAGTATGTTTATGTTCATTCTTGTTCCTACTTCCATAGAAGGCTTTCAAATTCAGAATATTTCCTAGTAGCTACCAGTTGTGAAAGTCTTCTTAAAGTAAGATAAAATAAACATAGAAGTACTCACCATCAGAATTTATATTTTAGAGTACTTGCTTTAAAAAAAGGTTTTAACAAACTGAAGTAAATGTAACTGTTTTCTGAAGAAAAATGTAAAAGCTATGCAAAAGCTGTACTTGCTTCTTGTGACACATGCATCAATGTTATAAAAATGAGTTAAGCTGTATGAAAACTTATGCAGTTGTTTTTCTGTAAAATGCATTAAAGCCTTCATGGAAATCTGGTTTCAAACAGATACACATACAAGTGGAGTTTAGATTTGAAAATGTGAATCCTGAGAGAAATTGGAGACTGTAAAATGCTTTTCTAACTGAGGGGAGGAGCTTGCTGTAAGAAACAGTCTTAACTTAGTAACTACTGATAATTTCTTCCAAGGGTCTTACATAATGCTCTGGAATTCTCTGACTGATGTGTCTATTTCAGGTTTAGAAGGCAGCTATCTTTTTAAAAAATAAATCAGTCTTTGTATGCCTGTTGAAGAGTGCTGCTGACTGCACTGATTGGAAAGAGACCATAGGCATTGAGCTCATTTTCAAAGTTCTGACTGACAGTTTTCTGCAACTGATAAATTATTATAAAAGTTAGTGGTGGGTGTATTACAGTAAATCTTCAGCAAGTGGTAGGAGTAATACCAGATAGCTTTTAGGTAGTGGTTTCCAAAATACCATCTTTTTTTTAAACAGTACAGTTGTATAAGTATGTATGTAAATGTTCGTAGAGCACACTGCCTTACTGGCATATGGGTAGTAGTGCCCTGCTACTCTATCTGTGACAGTCTGTCAAAGCTCAGAACTCCTCTCCCTGCCTGTCTGTGGGTGTGATAGATCAATCACTTGCAAGAACAGGGATTGCCTTTTAGACCCACTGACATAACCTATTCAGTTTTCTAGGATCTGGAAGGAAGAGAAGATGTAATGCAAGCTTGCAAACATTTACTGTTCCAAATAAAAGAAAACATATGCACACACAACAGAAAATGCCACTGATCAAAACTCAACAACAACTCAAACACCAAACTATGTACATCCAAAAAGGGAGATGGTGGGTAGGCGCTGTGCCCCCTCTCATTCAGCAGAGAGGAATTGCAGGTTTACTTAAAAATATTGTATGATGCATGAATCAATGGAGTTAAGGTTATCACATGTGGGGCCTCATCCTAGAAAAGATCATGCACCCTGCGGATGTCAGGGGCAGCTGATGAGTGGTCCCAAAAGAATACATTCTTAAAGCTAATCAGCATAAAGGAAAAAGAAAACATATGTTTGGGTACTGAACCTGTTCATCTTCAAAAAGAAGCAGACTGAGGAAACTTTGAGACTTCAGAAATCTCAGACGCCACATGCCCAACAAAATTAGGATCCTAGGGTATTTGAATAGGGGAAAGAGGGCCAGTACTGGTCAAAACCTGGTTTTGCACCTTTTAATCAATGGCCTGAATAATGAATCCAACCATAGCCACAAGCTTATTTGAAATACAGTAGAAATTGCTACCCTGCTGTATGGTGGGTCATATTTCTCTTTTATGCATGCCCTACACCACTGGGAGAATCTCCAGTGGGAGATGATTTAACACTGGCAATTGTTTCTGCACCCCTGACTCCCTCTGGACCTGAAGTTTGGTTCTCCTACCCTGGAATTAGGCACTAGCATCAGAAGACATGTCTGATCCTCATGTCATTCCCAGATGTGGTATTAACACCACACCAGGAAACCTGGATGTAAAGGAAGTTGAGTGGTACAACAGTCTTTCCAAAGCTACTCTACTTGGAGTTACAAGCCATAGGGATGAGACATAGTTCTTGATTTAATTCTATGTTTTTGGTGTATAAGGGATAGATAGTGGTGGTGGTGGGGTCACCATATCCGAGTCCATTAAGTCAGGGGACAACAAACTAGCCAGCTGAATACCAAATACTAGCTGCATGGTCATCCCAGTAAAAAGATGGACAGATCCCACTAATTTTCCTCTAAACAACAAACTAAAGACTTTTTAGGGATATTATTCTAAACATTGCACTGAGAAAATGACAGAATTTTCAGTAATGCAGTTCAAAGCAGGACTAGTTTCAGTCAAGAGGAATATATACAGGCTAAAACAGTATTAGACAAGAAATAAATTATAAACTGCAGAAAAATTCCTGTGAAAGATTTTTAACATACAGAATAGAACCAAAAGTTATCTAAAATCGATTTGTGCAGGGTTACTGTTTTAAAGACTGCATTGAATAAAATGACAGTTTCAATAACACAGTTCCAAGCATAAAATGCATGGAGAAAAATACCCTAATTTTGTAAGAAAAAAAGAACTTCAGTCAAAATGAATGGATACAGACTAAAATAGTATTGTATAAAAATGTCATAAATTGATGAAAAATTCCTGTCAGAAATGTTTATCATATAAATAGGCATCCAAGTCATGATTTAAACTAAACAAAAATGTTTAAAATGCTGTAATCTTACTCAATCACCTCAAATAACCATAACTTCAAAAAAAAAAGCTGCAATATTAGCTAATTGTCCTGTCAAAACTTCCAAATGTAGCTTTTAAGCAACAGGCTTTACTGCACTAGTCAAAGTAAAAATAGAAGCATATATACAATTTATAATCAGAGAAACAGTCAAAGCAGCAGAATATACTATTCAAGCACTGATTGAAAAGGCAGTAGGGACAGGGGGATAAAACCCAAAACAGTTTCTTATCTGAGCTCAGCAGCTGTAAAGTCCAGAGTTGGAAGGAGTGGTCTTAGAGGTAGTACAGTTGTGTAAAATCTTACCATAATGGTAGATGTTCTTGCCTTCACTACTGCAGTATTCATAACTCATGGGATTCCCTGCCGTGGAAGCCCATCGTCTGGCCAATCTACCAAATCTTACTGTTGCTTTAAGGTATGCTGAACGTCACCTAGAAGCTCCTGGCATAGGGCATAAAGATGACTTTCAGGCAACCATCCTCAGAACTGATTGCCCTAGTAGGAACAGCAATCCAAGGAAAACTAAACATAAGCTGCACATCCAGGAAGGAAAAAAAGACTAGGAAGTTGGAGGGAGGGAGTGAATACTGCAGCAGTGAAGGCAAGGACATCTACCATTATGGTAAGATTTTACACAACTGTACTATGCCCTTACATTCACTGCTGCAGTATTCATAACTCATAAGAGAGTGCCAAAACTCAAGAAGAAACTTAGGAGGAAGATGCAGCAGTAGAGCCCTCTAAGAAGCCATGAAGAATGGCATCAGCAAAACCAGCTCTAGCTCTGGAGATGCCATCCAGCTTGTAGTGTTTGGTAAAAGTATGCACAGAAGTCCAGGCAGCTGATCCCTTGAAAAAAACACACCAGAAGAAGCCACAGCTCTAGTAGAAGGAGCCTTTACAGAAGAAGGAGGGCTGTCACTATGAAAAGTGTAACAAAACAAAATAACCTTTGAAATCCAAGTAAAACTAGTTTACTTAGAAACAGCCAATCCTAAAAACATAGGATGAAAGGAAACAGACAACTGATCAGATTTTCTGATAGCTTTAGTCTCATCCAAATAAAATTTGAGATGTCTATGCACATCTAAGGTATGCAGCAACCTCTCATTGTCAGATTGCAGAGAGGGGAAAAAGTAGGCAAATTAATAGACTGATTAAGTGACAACTCATTAACCACCTTGGGCATAAAAAGAAGGATTAGTATGCAAGGACACCCTGTCCTCATGAAATATCAAAAAAGGCAAACAAGCCATAAGGGCTTGCAGCTTAGACCCCCATCTGGCAGAAGGAGCCTGAATCAATTTCTCCAGAATTAAATTTAGATCCCAGGGAGGAGGAACAGGCTTCCTGGTAGATCTAATATTAAGGATGCCTTTAAGAAATTCCTTAGCCTCAAATCTAGAAGCTAATGGGGGAGTTAAAGGCAGACAAGCAGAAAGAGTTGATAAGTGGGGCTTAATAGAATAATAGGCCAAACCAGCATTGATAAACTCACATAAATAAAAGAGAACCAAAGGAACATCCGCAGTAAATGGGTCACGGTCACAATAAAGACACCAAATGGAAAATATCTTCCATTTACATAAGTAGAATTTCCTAGTAGTAGGTTTCGTGGTCTCCTGCTGGACCTGCACCACATCCTCAGAAAAAAGGTGTCTATGAGGCACTCCCTGAACCTTCAAGGAGTCAAATGTCGCTCCTCATCCCATATCTGAAGCATCTGTGAACAGATCCTGAGAGGGAAGAGGAGGATGAAAACGGAGCCCTGGATTCACAGACAACTGCTGAATCCACCACAGTATTCCTTCTTGAGACAAGGGAGAAGAGGAACTGTAAAGTCTAGAGGATGTGCATGTTGAAGCCACACCGACTTCAGAAACCACTCAAACTTCCTCATGTGGAGTTTGGCCAGAGGGAGCATCAGAATGGTAGAAGCCATGAAACCCAAAGCTCTCAGAAACTCCCTGGCTATAATGGATGCCAGAGGAAGAAGAGTTTGAAAGTAAGAAATGAGAGTTAAGGCTTTTGGAGGAGGCAGGGATGCCAGCATTGGCACCGTCTGAATCCTGCAATCCAGAAAGACATGATCCTGAGAAGGAGTCATGGAAGTCTTTTTAAAGGTTATTGTGAACCCCAGGCTCTGAAGAAGAGAAATCGTAAAGTGAAGATTTTTGCAAAAGGACATCTGGAGAGGATGAAGTTATCCAAGTAAAGAAATATTTGAATCCCTGAAAAACCTGCAAAAAGCAATCAGAGGAGCGAGGCATTTGGTGAACAATCTTGGGACAGTAGAAGGGCCAAAGGGCAAAGCAAAGAACTGAAAATGCCAGGAAGCAACAGAGAAATGCAAAAACTTCCTGAAAAGATGAAAGATCGGAATATGGAGATAAGCATTCTTGAGATCCAGTGACACCAGAAAGACCGGAGAGAGCAAGAGAGGAAATGGGGTCTGAAGGGACAACATCCAATAGGAAGGCACTACAGAAAAGTGTTTAGATGAGAGAGTTCTAGAATCAGTCTCCAAGTACCTTCTTTTCTGGGCATTGAAAGATTCTTGAATAAAACCCTTTCCTCCTTTGGGACACAGGCACTTCTTGAATAGTAACCTGAGACAAGAGATCTCAAAGAACCTCTGTGAAAAATGGAAGTTGTTTCTGAGGAGGCTGAGGAATGCCCATAAAAGGAAGATAGGAAATCCACACCATGAAGTATCCCCTGATGCATAACTGACAGAACCCAAGAATCCTAGGTGATTTGAAGCCAAATAGGAAGAGAAAGAGAAAAGCAAAATGAAAGATGAATGTGGCTGGGAACAGGTGGATAGTCAGACAGCACCTGGTTTGTCATGAAAGGAGGGCTTTTGAATCCTTGCAGTCTGAGTGGCCTTAGCAGGTGGAGACCATTTTCCACCCTTTTTACCTTTAGCGGGAGGGTGAGATTGCCTACGAATAAATGCTGGCTCAGAAGGGCAGTTTGTCTGAAATTTAGTCACAGGAGAAACAAAGAGATGTTTAAGCTCATGTAAGGCCTTCCCGTTGTCCCAAAGAGACTTAAACAAATGAGCAGCCACTTCCCCAAACAAAAGTTTATGGTCCAGAGGAGCATCCATCAACTTATCCTTAATATTATCAGGTAAAGGTTGAAGCCTAAGCCAAGAATACCTCCTCAGTACTGAAAAAAAAGCAGCAGCCCTAGAAGAGGCATCCACAACATCATAACTACATTTGACAGAATGATGAACTACTTGAGAGGAAGTCCCTAGCAAGGAAAGACCAGAAGATTTACTCTTAGTGTCTGGAAGATCAGAAAAAAAGCTGACAAGCCTGTGAAAGAAGAGCCAACACATACCTAGGTATATGGGTCTGATAATTAATACCCTGAAAGCTAGGGAAGCTGAAGTATAAACCTTCTTACCCAGCCTGTCCGTGGTTCTGCTATCCTTGTCAGAAGGCAGTAACTTGGATGAAGAAAGCAATTGAGATGGTTTATCAAAGGCTCCAGACACCACAGGGGGATAAGCAGCAGGACATTTGAACAAAAAGGAACAATCCTCAGACACCTTATAAAACCTATCAGACTTCTTGGGAGCAGGGGGCAGAGAGTCAGGCTTTTTGGAGGCATTGGAAAAAAAACATGTAGTAAAGCAGCCAAGATAGGAGGAACAGCCTGAAGTGTAGGAGATTCCATCTGCAATAGCTCATAGTACCTCTTAAGGATATCAGAAACCTGGGCACAATCCCAGTTAAAAAATTCCATTATCCTAGAGATTGTGTCCCAAAGGAAATTACCTCAGAAGTAGTATCTGGACTATTAAATTCCTCCTCCTCACACCCATAGTCTAAAGGAGAAGGAATCTGGGTAGATTAAGTAAGGGATTCATCATCAGAATCAAACTCTTCCTCAGAAGAATTCAGTTAACTGGGTCTTTTAAATGTAGAAGAAGACTGAGGAGAAACAGGAACCAAACCCCCTTGAGGAGGCCTTAATGACAGTAAAGCATTAAATAACCCCTGAGTAAGGGCCTGCTACTCACTTTGTGGATCCCTAGGTACAGAAGAAACATGTTTAGTTTTCTGTTTCTTTTGTAAGGGAATGTCCATCCTAGACAATTGGAAGGCTCTGACTCAGTTCTGCATTCCACAACTGTAATAGGAACTTCCTCCCTAAGAAGAACCTGCAGACTCTCCCCCAGACCCCTCAGAAACTGTCAATAGTGGTTCCCCCTGAATGTCTGAAATGATGCCTGCTTGTCAAATGTGCTGCTCACCAGATCTTTGCAGGCCTCCAACCTGGCCATGGTAGAGAAATCCAACAATACAGCCAAGCGAACCTCTGGGTTTGTAACAACCTCGAGAGAAACACCTGGCAGAGGCTGGACAGTGGAAGATTCCGGTCTTACCTTTTTCACTTTCTTCTTCCCTGATGGCTGATCCTTCGGAGGGGGGTCCATCCATAGTATCTTTCGCAAGAATCTTAAGATGCTGGTTCTCAAGATACAATGAAAAGGAAGAAACACTACTATGAAAGGTTTTGGGGACAAATGCCTGACAAATTGAACAAGATATATGGTTGTAAGTAGCTCTCAGGCAAAAAAGGCACTTATCATGGTGGTCTTTATGGGGAATCTGTCTCCCACACTGGCATTTACCTTTTATGGATGACATTAACCCCCCCCCCCCAAACAGCATAACAAATCAAGAAAAAAAAAACAACTGGTGCTTATCTGCAACAATGAGGACTTCAGCAAGCAGGATTAATCACTGTAATACAAACATACATGAAAAAACGGCAGAAAACAGATAGAGGCAAACAAACTGTTGGTTAAAAATAGCGTTCAGACTGGCGGCAAAGAGGTTCTGAGGATGGTACGCCTGAATGTCACCTTTATGCCCTATGCTACATAAGAAGCATTTAGGTAATGTTCAGCATACCTTAAAGCAATGGTAGGCTTTGATAGACCGGCCAGACGATGAGTTCCACAGCAGGGAATGCCATGAGTTATGAATACTGCAGCAGTGAATGTAAGGACATCCTTCTGTTACTCTGTTACTATGGCACTAGGAAACTGAATTTGTTCTGTCTGTGGGTCTGAAATGCAATCCTGTCCTCACAGGTGATTAGTCTATCACACCCACAAACAGGCAGTGGGAGGCACTGTGAGCTTTGATAGACTGCCAGAGATAAGGCAAGATACTACCATTTATATGCCAGTACAACAGTGTTTGTTGAATTATAATATCTTTTATTTTGTACCTCTTTGTGTGAGAGTGGAATTGTAAATTGATTTTTAGACCACATTGCATAATTTTATTTATTTTGAGTAGAGTTGCATTATTCACTTGCAAAAGATTCTGGATGATTGTTTAATAATGTGCATAATGGTAATAACCAAATTGATAAACTATTAACTGTTAGTATCTGCATTTCAGTGATTGAATATCTTTCTGCAGCTGCAATTTTCTAATGTGACGTAGTGGCATCATTTTAAGAGTATTTAGTAACTAAATCTCTGGTTGCTTACATTGTGTTACCATAAGATTGTGTGTGTCTATACAAAATAACAGTTATTGTTGGCAAGATTTCACTGAAAGACACTAGGATGAGAGAATGGTGGAGAAACTGCTTGGAAGACAGACTTTTAGCTTCAGTGTTCAGGACAGTGCAACGTTTATTTGAGATTTGGCATATAGTGATCATAGAATGAGGAGGCAGTACACCTTTACCGCACATTGTTAAGCCCAACCTCGCTCTGTTTTCATCAGTGACAATGGTGTGAATTGCGAGACTGTGCATATGACTATCACACATTAATTGCTTTGTGGCAGGGTGGATATTATAAAGTAGACTTATATAGTGTGCAAAATAATTTTATTACCAAAAGGCGTGTACTTTGTCAGCCACAATTTAAAAATGCATAAGTGTACCATTCACAGCAGTTATTTTATTCTATTTTTGTAATAGTAAGTTGGAAAACAGGAAAACCGAGTTCTGGAGAATATACCAAGATGTTAGTAGCACAACTGGCTAAGACTTTAAATTAAATAGAATTCTACATGATAGTCTGAGCAAGGGTGAATTAATAACTGCTTTGTGTATAGTTGATGTTCAGTCCACAGAATCTGGAGACAGCCTGGCAGTTACTGCATGAGGGTAGTATGAAGCAAAATGGCAACTTAGGATATCCACAGATGTAAAATGCAGATTGAACTGCAGAAACGAAAACTGGAGCTGAGGCAGCTGAGAGAATGAAACAGCTTGAACTGCAAAGAAAGTGAGATTGAAGCTACAATGGATGAAAGGAAAAATCAGCATTAAGCTGCAGAAAAAAAGATAAGCAGCATCAAAACAAGAAGCATATTTTTGTCCTTCACCAAGTGCATGTAAGTAACAGGGTAGAAGACCCAGCCCTGGAAGACAAGGTCAGGGTCAGTTGTTTCCTCAGTCTAAACATGAATTATTTTGATAATTGTATTAAGGCTTTTGAACATAATATATTCAGTCAGCACCAAATAGACTGGGGCTGTAGTTGACGTTTTCAATATATCTGTCTGTAAGTAGTCTATGCATGCTGTCAGTAGATTAAGTGATGTTGGTTGCTTAGATCACAATAAAATAAAGCATGCTTTGTGTGAATGCTATAAAATTACTCCTGAAGCTAAGAGGAAAATAATTTAGAAAAAATAGCAAGAAAGCTGAAGTCAATGTCAGAGATTTCATTGCAGAATTAAGCACTTACTGTAGGGTGAACGGAGATCACATTACTTCTTTTGAAAATTATATAGCCTAAAAATATGAAAGAAAATAACGATAATCTTATAGAAAGACGGGGACTGTGCCTTAGCTAAAGATAGGGGTAGAAAGTGTGACCTGTAGATAACCATCAATGCACAACTGCACAAGAATGTTACCTGTATTCAGTGGTATAGTGGAGCCCATTTTGGCAGTCTGAATTGCCACAGAAATTTTCACAAGCAAAGGGGGCCTACACATTCCAGCAAACAAACAGGTCTTGTGCTTAAATGCATCCAATGTAATCAGGTGGAGCATGTACTGTCCTAATGTCCACAGAGACAGAGTGGGGAACAAAAGCCACATAAGGGAGCTAATACAGGTGGCACTGTGGTAACAGTAGTTTGTATTGACACTGTGGCTGCTTAGGATTACCAGAAATTATCTTCCTTGTGATGATATTGGACTGGATGATTGGTTTGAAGTTAATTCCATGATTTGTGTTGAGCATATTTAAGCTGCTTTGTATATTTTATAATTTTTCAGTATTCTGAAGAAATCTTATGTACTTTGGTAGAGATGAAAGTACTAAACAAAGTTCTGCTAAACAGTTCTGAAGTGTTTTTTGGTTTTGTTAAATTTTCATTTTAAACCAATACTTTGCTTGAGCTCTTGTGTTAGTTTTTTGTTATTATTTTTTATTAAGCAGAAAAATTGGCAAATAGTCTACTAACAAATTCAACAGGGTGGACTTTCCTTGTGAAATACTGCCAAACAAAAAGTGCTAACTTCATGTCAGACTTGCTGACTTGCTTATAAAGACACTGTGGAATAAAACAGTTAAGCACTACCCCTGCCCTCCATAAAAATGGTTGGGTGGAGAGGTTTAAGACCATGCTGAGAGCATTCACAAACCAGTTTAAGCAGGAATGGGGCATGTCCTGTTTGCCTTTAGGGAGGTGGTCCAAGAATTCATGTTTTTTTCATTTGAGCTACCTTGTAGTTACAGGGTAAGGGGGATCCCTGATTTAATTTTTGATGAGTGGGAAGGTAAAGGTGATTCCCACAATGAGTATTTTGGGGATTATACCCTAAATTGTAGGACCAGGATTATGGAGCACATGGAATTGTTAAAGGAGCACAAGTGACAGCTACAGCCCAACAAGATTTATTCAGAAGGTAATAAGTGCTAATTACATGGTGGGGTCACTAAGTAGGAAACAGAAGCACAAACTCTACCAGTTAACACGATGAAGTTATACCATGATAGAGAGGCATTCACAGTGAGTACCTACAATAGATTTATGGATGAATCAATGATGAAAGGTGGAAATGGTGATGGATCTTCTCAGTGTGGCTTAAACTGACACCTCAGTGGATGAGGTAGTGCTCCCACAACAGCTGTCTCCTACCTAAGTCCAGAAAATCCAAGCAGGGCTATAGGACTGTGACAGCTTGATCTCTCCTGAGCCTGACTGGATCCCATTGGTGTAGTACACAATGGACACAAAGACTGAATGACCAGTCAGCCAAGCTCCTTACATAGTCCCTTAGCAAGTCAAATGAAGATGAAGTATACATAGCAAATACCCTCAGCAGCTCTGAAAGCACTCTTTCAAAACAACACCCACATCAACACATACAGCCACATCTCATGGAGCCTTCTACTTCTAAGCCCATAAGGAAGCCACCACACAATCCAACATTCTGGTAAATTGGAAACTCCATAGTGAGACACACTGATGTCCATCTCACCAGGCTAAGTAAGGAGAAGGTCACAACCAGTTGCTTATCAGGGGCTAGGATCCACCACATTACGCAAATACTCAGGTCATTAGACCACAAGTACCAGTATGACTCAGTCATAGTCCATGTGGGTATAAATGACCTGAGATCTACCTCCCTAGACTATATGAACAGACACATCATGGAGCTCTTGGAATATGTGTCCCAGGCTGGTATGAGCCTAACATTGAGCAGCATTTTACCTTCTCCAAGGATGATGCCACAATACAAACAAAACATGACTGAGTTTAATAATTGTCTTGATTTCCAGTGTCATTTTAAGGGGGTGCAGTATTTGTCAGCATGGAAGGAGATGGTCAACAGATCACACTGCTTTGTCAGGGATGGTTTGCACCTCTCCCATCTAGGCTTCCAAATATTAGCTAAAACATTGTCTTTCCTCATAGTGCCTTCTTAGGCAATGCCAGAATAAAAGTACTTCCTACATAAGCCCTCTTCACCCTAGAGAATGCTAATGTCTGTGCAGTCACTGAGACATGGTTTAAAGTAACTGAGAGCACACTGACAGTGCAAGGTTATAATGCCTTCCACACATTTAGACCAGCTACTACACAGACAGGTACTAAAGGTGGAGGTGTCTCGATTTACATCAAAAATAAATATACCTCAAGGCTGGTCAAACAGGACAATGCACTTGAGCTAATCTATGTTCATATCACCATAGGCAAAATCCAATACCACTTCCTTGCAAGCTAAAAGACCCAGGAAACCCATACCATGTGTTTAAACTTATTGGAAGCACTCACGATCCAACTCAATACCATATTCATGGGTGACTTTAATTACCTCCTATTAACTGGGAATCCTATACAACACTAGACATACAGGCAAAAAGATTCCTGGATTTTGTAAATACAAACTCCCCGGACCATATTGTCAGTACACTAGCCAGGAGTGCAACCATACTGGATCTGGTCCTGACTAATAATGGAGAGTACTGCACACCCCCTAATGTAATGTCTTCCCTGATTAGGTCAGACCACAAAAGTATCTTCTTTGAAGTAAAAATAGAACCTGGACCCCCAACTAACCATGGAATATTCAGGAATCTAAGGTTAACTTCCTGGTATTAAGTGATAACCTGGAAAAGTTTCAAGCCCCCATAAACCATAAGAACGCTGCTGCCTATGCAGAACTGTTCACAGAAACCCTATACAAGCATATTAATAGCTGCATAGAGGCAGCTGTACCCACTAGGAAGAAGTACAGATCTAACTCAAAAAACAAGCCACCCTTGTGGAATCACAAAATCAATACACTGTATAACAGAAGGAAGAAAATCATGGCAAAAATTAGAAGGTGCAGTACCCCGTAGGATAAAAACACTGCCATCAAACTAAACAAATAACTCAGAGGACAAGTAAAGTCTACCAAAGCCAAGTATGAGGTAAATTTGGCCTCCCAGGCCAAAGAGAACCACAAGGTATTCTTTGGCTATCTCAGCAACCTCAAACGCAATACACAATTGTGTGCAGAGTTAGTTGTAAATGGAACCAACTGTACTGAGGCAGAAGATATAGCAAACCTACTGGTCAACAAATTCAGCTCCAACTTTACCCCTCTCTGCCCCTGAACCTTCCCCCTGGAAATACCATCAAATATAACTCCCCCTGCTATCACTAGGGAACAGGACCTTAATGCTCTCTCTAAGGCCAAGAACACTTCATCAGTAAGCCCAGACAATATCCCAGGATGCCTTCTAAATAGCATGAAACATGACCTATCACATCCTCTAGAACTGATATTTAACTGTAGCCTCCCAACAGGCTTTGTGCCTCATGAAGGGTGACAGCAACAGTTATCCCTCTGCACAAAGGAGGGCCAATCTACAGTCCCTGGAAACTACAGACCCATAAGTCTCACTAGTCTTATATGCAATGCCATGGAAAGAATTATCATATAAATGATCAGTAATGAAGTAGTAAACCTCTAGACACTGGACCCAACTCAGTTTGGTTTCATCAAGGGCAGGTCATGCATACACAACCTGGTGGAGTTCTTTGAGAAGGTCACCAAAGCAATGGATGAGGGCAAAATGGTTGACACTGCCTACCTTGACCTCGCCAAGGCATCTGACACAATAACTGATTCAGGCATTGTTGACAGACTTAAGAGGTTAAGTACAGACCCCGTATGTCACCTGGTGGATAGCCAACTGTCTCACAGACAGGACCCAGGAAGTTAGAATTGGGAATCTACAAGAGGCCAGTCACAAGTGGAATCTCTCAGGGATCACTCCTTGGACTGCTGTTTTTTGGCATTCACTTTTCTGAAGTCAAGGCCAATGTCAATGGTGTCTGGCTGACTAAATTGGCAGATGATTGTAAATTAGGAGCTGTCATTGAATCCAACAGTGGCACAAATATTCTCCAGGAAGGTCTGACGCAAACAACTGATGTCAAAGCCATGGACTTAAACTAAATATCAAGAAATACATAATAGTATCCTTTGGGAAGTGACCCAACCCTGGTAACTATCATATTGACAACACAACCCTTAGAGCTGACCCAGTAGTTAGGGACTTAGGGACACACATAAACAGTAATCTAGCCTTTGACCATCATGTATCTACAGTAATGAGAAAATCATTCTGTGTTGCACAACTTATAGACAAAGGTATGGCATCTAGGTCCAAGGAAGTCATTGTTCCACTGTATTTGGCATTCATCAAAACTATCATTGAGTATAATGCCCCATTTGGTATGTACCTAACCAGGCATATCCAACAACTGGAATGTTCACAGAGGTTTCTCACTAAAGGAATACAGAGAGTAAGTAAAATGTCCAATGCAGACTGCCTCAAGGCCCTATCTTTGAATTCTGTATCCTACAGACTGTTGAGGGGATATCTATGCCCGGCATACATGCATTGTCAGACCCCATTCTGATGGGCCTCCTGCATAGCCACAAAACAAACAGCACTAGAATTATCTGTTCTAAAGAATTAAACATTGTCTATGATATAAATAGCTGGTGAGACAGGAATGTATCCAAGAGACTAACTCATTTCTGGAATAGGCTCCCCATCCATGTGAAGCAGAGTTCTTCCCTAAGTCAATACAAGTGTAACTTGGAGAATTGGATGGGAACAGGAAATTCATCACTGGCTTGGCACCAATGTCTCTAATGGACACAAGCAACTTGTAAATGGTTAATCTCCCAGGCCTCTGCTTATGAATGCTTCATCTTCTAAGCCCCTACTTACACCTATCAGGGGTACCAGAACTTGTCAGAGATTTGGGATGCATGGCTAGGCTTAAGGCCCCTGTGGTCATTAGGCTGATAAACACCTATGAACCTATGAATCTATAAACAAACGATGTTGGAGGAACTGCAGGAGATGATCTATCTGGGGAGTAATCCAGGAATTTAACAGTCCTTAGACCGGAGTAGTGGGGCTGCTGCCAAAAAAGATTTGTACAGCAAGGTTTGTGTAGTCTACAAAAAACTTAATGGGAAAGCAGCTGAACAGGACTAAGTATTTGACTCCCACTGACCTGACATTGACATCAGCTGCAAGGGAGAGATCAGCTTTTATTACCTTGTCTATATCACATAAATTCATCAAAATACTGTTTGGGTTCTTTCAGAACAATCAGTATGTTAGTTGATTGTTAGTAAAATCACTTTTATTAGCATCTTATTTATTAGCTGGCAATGTTAGTGGTTATTGAAGGCCCTTAGGTGATTCATTTACAACTATGTTCCATTTAGCTGATCACCTATGGCAGTACTATGTATCATGCTTCAGCCTTTATTAGCCATATTTCGGTAATAAAAGAATGCCATAGTCTCTTTTTAAGGTTCTTATCAAAGATGATTACTTTAAAACAGAAGAGTGAACTAATACATCATAGTAGTTCTTAATAACCTACTAACTAATGTAAGAAAATTCTGTACTTTATTCCTAAGATGTAGCTGTCATCAGTTTACTAATTGACACAACATTATACTATATATTTGGTTCATACAAAAAATTGTTTATGATATTGATGAGAAGCCTTACGTTTATAGTTATGACTATAGACATTTAGGCAGGTGCTGATTGGATGCTGCTTTTGATAGGAGGTCGATTCGAGTGACTGATGTCATTCGAGTTAGGACTTTTAAACACCCGAGGGGTTCGGGTTGGTTATTTTGTTTCATGTTTATGTTATAAATATTTTCTAATAACTTTTCAGATGTTCATATCTTATGTAGTAGGAAACAACCTTAATTTTAAGAATATGATAATCTTACACTATGTTTGTTCTAATGATCATAATAGTATTCCTATTAGATATATGCTTGTGTATTTCTTAGATCAGTATGTTTATATTTACATCATTTAATTTTCAATGACTACACTAAAAGGTATATCAGTTAACATTAATGGTTTAAATAATCCTAATAAAAGGAGGAATTTAACTAGATATCTTAAGTTACATAAATCCCAGTTAGTATTTTTACAAGAAACTCACTTAATAACAGAGGATATATTCAGACTTGAATCTAAAACATATAAGATTTTAGTAAGTTCTGAACATACTAAGAAAAAGAGAGGAGTAGCTATCCTTTGGAACAGCATAATTCCTTTTCCTAAAATAATAGATACATATAAAGATAATAAAGGAATGTTTTGTGCAGTCACCATAGAAATAAACAGTAAAATGTTCACATTGATTAACATATATTTGATCCCAAGGATAGGGATAAACACAGTGAAACAACATATAGATCAAATTGTATTATTCTCTAAAGGGAACATTATTTTGGCAGGAGATTTCAATTCTATTCTAGATTACAAAGACTCTAGTACTAATGGGAAGAGAAGAATATCTACATCATCTAAATTATTAAAATACTTTTCAGATTCTTATTTTTTGAAAGATATAAATTATTTTGCAGATACTACTTTGTTTTACACCTTTTTTCTCATAGACATAACTCATACTCGAGGATAGATAGAGTTTTTATTTCTAATAATTTAAGAGATTCCTTAAACAAATCAGCAGTGATTTCATGTCCTTTATCAGATCATAATTCTATAATTTTTGAAGTGGTAGTCAATCCAAATTTTAATATTCATATAAAAAGGATCCCAGCTTATATCACAAAATTAAAAGATTTTAATTATTTCATTTCTACAGAAGTACAGAATTTTTAGAACGTAACAATATTAATGATATATCAGAAATGTACATATGGGATGCCTAAAATCTTATCTATATGGTTGGATATTGAATTGGTACAACAAAAAAAGAAAGCTTGGGATAAAGAGCTGCAAGATATACAATGTAAATTAGACACTTTAAAACTTAGTAATATGGGTGATAAAGGTATATCAGATAAAAGAAAATAAATAAATATGTTAAATAATAAATATCTAGAAATATTAAAACATAAAACTATGATCAATATAGAAAAATTCAAGTTTATAAATTTCTCTTCTAACCCTAAATCCTTAAAAATTCTTGCTAATAAAACGAAAAGATTAAATAGATTTAATCATATTAATAAAATATTCTCCCCTAAAAAAGGAAAAATTATATTGGAAATTTATAATATATTAACCGAATTTAGAGAGTTTTTTATAAACATCAACCAAACAACTACTGAAATTAACTCTAAAGATGAAATAAAAAGCATTTATTAATAAATATACTAAAACAAGACTTTCAGAGGAACAAGGGATTTCTATTGATAAACAAATATCTTTCAAAGAATTTAAAACTCACTTTACCAAATGAAAGCAAAATAAAGCACCAGGTAATGACGGCATCATTCCTGAAATTTACAAATTACTACCTATAAATGCTCTATTGCTTTATAAAGTATTTAATCTTGTTCAGGACAAAAACATAATTCCACCTTCTTCGAAATACAGTTTTATTTCTCCTATTTTAAAATTTAACAAAGATCCCTCTAAGTGTACCTCCTATAGACCCATTTCCCTATTAAACACTGATTACAAATTATTTATGCCCATTTATGCAGAAAGGCTTAAAACACTTTTACCCAAATTAGTTGATAGTGATCAAACAGGGTTTATAATAAAGAGAACTTCATATGATAACATTAAAAGAATATTAACTTTAATTGATTCGGTGAAAAATCTTAAAACAAATCTAACCCAAGTTAGTTTAGATATAAATTGTGCTTTCGACTCAGTTACATGGGCAAATCTGTTCACTCTATTAAAGGAATTAAATTTCTCCAATAATTTTATCAATCTTATCACTCTGTTACATGAAGGTAACCAAGCTTATATTAAAATTGGTACTAGTATATCTCAAAATATACCAGTAGTAAAAGGCACTAAGCAAGGGTGTCCTTTATCCCCTCTTTTATTTTCATTAGTTATGGAACCATGGGCAAATGTAATAAGACATGATACAGATATTGAAGGATACAAATTAAACCCCACTATATCATCTACAATACAAATGTTTGCAGATGACATATTGATTACTGTTGGGAGTAGAAGGAAATCTATACAAAAACTTTTTAAAAACATGGAATATTTTCAAAAAAATTCCGGCCTTACTTTTAATAATAATAAAACACAAATTCTTTTAACAAGTTCAAAAAATACAATATACCTGATGAATATAATGAATATATAGCTCAGTCTCAACAAATAGCATATTCAGGTATAATTATTACTAACAATATTAAAGATACCATTCAAATAAATTATAATAAAAGTCTATTACAGATAGAAAATTTAATAAATAAATGGAACAAATTACCATTTTCTAAGGATAATAAACTTTTAATAATAAAGATGATCCTTCTCCCCAAAATCTTACATATAATTCAATCTTTATATATACCTCCTTCTTACCAAATAATTAAAACATTTAATTCAATGATTCAGAATGTTTTGTGGTTACCAAATAAGCCAAGGATTGCATTAACATATCATATGTATAATTGGAATAATGGGGGTATAGCCTTACCATATTTAGAAATGTATTCAATTTAATCAGTATTCAATACAATCTCTCATCTCATTGATGTGGAATACACTGCTAAGTGGAAAGAGTTTATAGAGGTATTGTCACAAAATACCAAAGATATAAACAGTTCCTATAAGCTAAATATAATTAATAATCCATTTATTTGGAGGTTAAAAGATTATATTTCTGAATTTTCTTCTCTGAGTTTTAACTCTAAGTATATAGTTTTTCTTTTAAAATCATTTAAAATTATATATTTAAATATAATATCTATAAGGATTGGCTTTTTTTACTCTTCCCTATAGCCTATACACACAGATCTATTTTCTCTTCAGATTATACAAAAATGTCTATATTTCAGCAAAAGAATTTAATATTTTGGCACCAAATGATGATAAATTATGAGACAAAATCCAATAGTTTACTCTTGGAAGAGTATAAACTTGATACTTGTTTATGGTTAGAGCTTCAAGAAGATAGACAATATGTATTAAATAAATTGGATTCTATGTCTCCTATGATTAGGAAAAAAGTTCCCAAGCTAATACAATATATGATTTGATCAGTTTTGCATAAATCTCCTGCTAACAACACGTTATCAAACATTTATAGGGCAATTAAATGTGATTTAGATACACATTCAGATAATTATTGGAAATATTTTTCTTTAATTAATAATAACCCTCTTCTGAGAAAGACAAATTGAATATTTTACAATCAGCAAGTATGACTACTTCTTCTTTAAAATAGAAATGATTCCCATGGAGATTTTTAAATAGATCATTTATCACTCCTCATAATATAAGTATATTTTCTAAAAAGAATGTAACATGTTGGAGATGTAATATTGAATTGAATGCTGACTGGTCTCATATGTTTTATAATTTCATATATTTAAGAAAATTTTGGGATGATATCAATAATTTGTTGCAAACAATTTATACTGATAATTTCTTTATATCTAAATCACTTGTTTTATTTAATACCCCTGTCCCTGATTGTGTAAAAGAGAGTAAGTACCCTTTGGTTTGGTCTATACTATCTATAGCTACAAAAACAATCACTAAGAATTGGAAATTTAGTGCAGCACCTACATTTTTGGAATTTAAAAATATACTCCTTGAAACATGTAATTTGGAAATGTTAACTATTAAATCTAGATCATCTAGGAATACTACATTATATAATTCATGGAATATCATCTATGAACTTCTAGAAAAATAGTTTATTAATTTATGCAAACAGATGATTTTGATTAATCCTACAGCTACATTAAGAAATTTTTTTTGCATGATGAACATCTTTGTACATAGTTTCGTTACACTGGTTTATATATTAGAAGTTTTTTTTTTATTTTCTTGTTTTTTAATTTTAAGGAAAAAAAATGTTATAATTTCATGGAAATATCTGTTCATTTTAATAATTATGTAATAAAATTCTTTGAAAAAAATACTGTTTGGGGTGAAAAATGCCCCAGCAACTTAAAAAGGGAAGGCAGATCACATTCTTACAGGAACTGGATAGTATGTTCTTACTTACATATATGGTATTATTATCTATTGTTAGTCCTGTCAGGAATATGATTAATATGATAAGGAGGTTCTGAGCAAACTAAATAGAACAGGGTTAACTATTAAGAATATAAATTTCATGCGTGAAAGACTGAATTGGCTATTATTTTCATTGGGAGGGTTGTTATAAGATCTGTTACAGAAAGTTTAATCTTCACTGTAGCACAATAGCCACTCCTCTTATAGATAATATCACCCCAAAAATCAGATAAGTGTATTCTGACAACAGGTTCAGAACAGTCATTCAAGAAGTTGAAAAAGGTCTTGAATGGACTTCCTCAACTAGCCCGGTTCTATTTATGAACAATAGTTCATTGAGTGGGTAGATGCTTTACACCATGGCCTGATGACTGCACATAGCTAGATCTCTTTAAAGGTAAAGGAATGTGCAGTAATGTATCTCAACCACAGACTTCAGCCAAGACAGGCTTTATATGCAGCCATCGAAAAGGAACACTTAGGAATAGTTTAGGCTCTACAAAAGTTTCATTCATACCTAAATAGTAGAACATTCACAGTGGTTACATACTGTAGTCTATTAATGTGGCTACACTGGACCTCTGAGCAAAATGGTAAGTTTATCAGGTGGAGTTCATGGTTGCATTCTTAAAACATGACTGTCCAAATCTGGAGTAAAACCACTAATACAAATGTAAATGGTCTGTCAAGACAGGGAATTGGTTTATTGAATAAAGAGATAAAAAGTTTCTGTACAAGTTTCATTTTTCTTGTAGATTTTTGAGAAAGACTGCTTGATGTCAAGGAAGGTGAGAGGAATGTAAAAACTATAATGTAAATATTTTTTCAAAAGAAAAATGCAGAAGTGGTGAAAAATCTGTAATTATTCTGATGAGTAAAACAAGCACACAAAGTTGTAAATAGTTTGTAAAGCTGTATAAAATCATGTTTTTCTCTAAATCATGTTAGAGTGTATTAAGTAAATCTGGCTACACACACATACACACACACACACACACACACACACACACACACACACACACACACACACACACACATGCACACGCATTAGCAGAGATGTTTTTTTTTTAGACTGGCTATGCTTGACAAAGGCTGTGTTGCATTACATTAACTAGAGTTGTCTGCATAGCTGGCTGACTTTGTAAACAGACCAATTAGCTTTAAAATCATGAATCATAAAAGTAATGGGCATTACTGACTGCAGAGAAAGAGTTTGCCATAAAAGACAGTGGTGACTGAATAGCTGCCAGTGATGATTTGTTCCAAGACACCCCTCATGAATTCTTCCAGAAGCTGTGACTTGTCCAAGTGTACAGGCCAGCTGTTAAAAAAATGTTATCAGTCTTTTCTTCTATACTGGAGTGAGCAGTGTGAAATTCATGAACTGGAAAGAGAAAGCTTGCTGATTAGATTCATTGAGCAATTCTGCCTGTGAGTTTTCTCTAACTCATACTATAGTGATAGACAGATTACAGTAAATATTTAGCTCACAGTAGGAGTAAGAACAGATGCCTGTTAATATTTTTCTAAATGTAATCTGCCCATTTTAAGCCTCCTATTTTGTACATCTTTGTATAAGTGTGTAATTGAGTATGCATTTAATTTGCAGAAGATATAGCTTAATTCTATATATTTCAAGTATGGAATGTTTGTTTTCAAATTAAAAATGTTTGTGGGTGCTTTTTATTAATGTATAGAAGGGTAATTACCAAAACTTGTAAATGATTAACTTTTAGCATCCACCTTTCAGAGAGTGACTTCTTTGCTCTAGATGCTATTATCTAATGTGATATAGCTGTGTATAGTAACTGAAACCTTTGGCATACTAGAGAAGCCTGGCTGGAGGAAAGGCTTTACTATAATACTGTGTCTGTGTGATGCAAAACAGTCTTAGCAAGTTTCAGTTACAGGTGATAGTTGCACTGAAAATCAACCCATATGTGGTAAGATAAATCAGCAACTGACTGAAAGACAAAATTAAAACAATGCAAGTTGCTGTTGCTTCATCCAAGTATATAGGTGACTAGTGGTGTCCCTCAAAGCTTGGTGCTGGTACCGCCCCTTTTTGTAATTTGCTTCTCATATCTCAATGCATTTGCAGACCTCAAAATGGGGATTGATGTTAAGTCACCCTATGGCACCCAAACCCTCCAGAATGAACTCTCCCTAGTAAACTCTTGATGCACTAAAAATGGGCTCAAAGTAAATGCTAAATAGTGTAGTATCATCTGTTATGGTAGACAACCCTTTTCCTCATCATACAGTATAGACAGCACACCACAACAAAGTGAAAATATATTCAGGAACCTAGGTACTTGGGTTGATAGCTCCTCTCTTTTGACAATCATGTGACAATGATTGTCAGAAAAAATATTTTATTTAGCCCAGTTAATTGCCAAATGATATGATCAAACTGTAAAGAGCTGATCACTCCTTTATGCTCATTATTGATTAGGCCAGTTATTGAGTACAACTCCACATTTAGGATGTATATCACTGAACATATCAAACAATGATAAAGACAGCAAAGGTACATAACCATAAAGATCTAGGGCTGAAGTTCCTGAACTAGTATGAGAGGCTGCAAGCTCTGTCACTTTATTCAGTGCCTGCTAGATTTTGAGAGGAGATCTCTGACTTGCTTACTGCACCAATAGAGACTTGATTGTCTTGGACCTCTTGTTTCTCTTTAAACATAAACTCGATGACTGGATGGGTATCCACAGATTTATTCCAGGATTGACTGGTATGGCCCACCTGAAGAAAGGAGGTGTAAATTGAGAGAGGGTAGTGGCAAGGGGTGAATGGTCACAAAACTCAAGGGCCTTGGAATATCTATACATTTGTAAAGGTTAAGGACTGAGGGTGTAGTGGAACTGCTGAGATACCAGTATTTAAATTTACTGCTGAGCTGTACAATGCAAAGATTATTTTGGGTGTGACAAACTGATGATACCCCAAGGTAGTAATACAGATTTATTGTATACTGTTAAGGCTATCTAGCTCATATTTTAATCAATGGCGGCAATGCAGCTCATGAGACCACACCTTTGAGCATTGCACTCTTTACAGAAGGTAGTTAATACTTTCCTACCTTCTACTTCTGACTGGATGGCTCTGCATCTTCTTTAGTGGGTGCATAACTGATAAACTTGGGAAACTTTTAACATGATATCATTGTTTCATTATCTCTTGCAGATGTGTTCATTCAGTTTATTCAAGATTAGAACTGGTGACTGTGGGCTTTGGCACACCCTTTTCATACTAGTACATGATGCCTTGATAAACAATGGTAGGGAGCACTTTGAGAAGTACTTTGGGAGCAAAGTAGTTAGAAGATTAAATGATTGCATGCTGAGAGATCGCATTTAAAAGAGGAAATTATAGCAGCTGAGATGTTTCTGAAAGGTCATCTGAACAGTGTATTCACATATCTCTTATTTCATGAACCTGCTTTCTTTTGTGAAAGCCCAATATTTTAGACATTCTTGTAAACCAGCCTGTTCAGTTATTTGGAAAAATTGAAGTATTTGCTGCAGCCCTAGTTATGGCTGCAAACAGTTGTTTTTTAAATGCCCTTCCTTCTCTTACCATAAAATTTCATTAATTGTGTTTGTGACAAAAATATATTATTCACAAACATTCATTGTAAACTGATACACATTTTAGCATGTAGGCCATACATGACCTTTCTGACACAGAAAAAATGAAGGAAATAATATGTTTTATTACATTTTCCTGGTTGCTCTTTGCCAGAGATGTAGGCTTGTACACCAAGTTCCAGAATCCAGAATGTAATATATCATCGTTTACCACAATTTTTTAAAGTTTACATTTTAGCACACTCATACAAAATAAAATTCTTTTTTACAAGTATATACAATGACATACATGGCATATAGTAGGTAATGGGCATTTTTCTTGCTCTTATATCCATCATCCACGTGAAAGTACTTTGAATGGAATTCATTTTCAGCTATATCATGTAACTTACTGAATTTCCCTCTCTCTCTGGTGGTTACTGGTAAAGTGCTAAATGTTTAGAAGTGTTCTGCAACTACCTATTTCTTAGTTCTATATAGGGAAGTCTGTATTGTTTAATCTGTCATTTGAGCTTTAACTAAAACAACATAATGGGTTATTTCTTCACTGACAGGAGTTTCTAACTGAGGCACTTCCTGTAAATCTGATTGGAATGAACAGTACATTAATGGAACAGTATATTGAGTATGTAGCTGACCGCTTGCTTACAGAACTTGGATTTTCTAAGGTAAAAATAGAAGTGTAGATTATTAAATATTGTAATCATCTTTGAAAGATGGCAAATTTTATATTCTGCTAGCTGACTAATTATATTACATTAATAAAAAATACATTTGTAAGAAGCAATGTCATGGTGCTCTAAGCAATTTGCCTTTTTGTATCTTTAAGCAGTCTACTTGTCTTCTGGTTAAAGTAAGTCTTGTGGCACTTAGCATGAGTTGTCCCTTTCAGGTTACATTCAGGATTGTGGTATACATTTAGTGTTTTATGTCTTTGCCCATTGCTTGTCTGGCAAATACGTAATTGTATTTTGGAGCTGTAGGGCATGGGGACACACATTCATGAGAACCATCACTGTGTTTCCTGGGGCACACTTTTGATCAGGTAACACATTTGCTATGTGTTCTTACCTCCTCCGGCAGTTCACTGTTGCCCATATGTAAGATATAGCGCCCAGAGAGTATTTAAGCTGTGACTTTTTGTTTTTCTTGATCTGAAGAAGTTTGTTTATTGGAATATACGAAAAGCACTTTATCATTTCGTTCTGTGCTACTGTGTGGTTTCTTCTCTATTTTGTTTTTCATATAGTGCTAATTGACAGTTCTGCATGTACCCACTGCAGTGCACTGACTTATACAAATGGTGCTACAAATGAAGAGCATCAGGCTGGGATCATGAGAGGAACATGTGTTAATAAAAATATGCTGTACTCAAAGAAGGCCTCATTAGTGAGATATGCCTGTAAGTACTGCCTAGTCTGAAAGTCTTTTGCTCTGTATGTATCAATTTCAATAGACCATATCAGTATCTATGTGCATTTCATTTGGTGGCAAATCTTCATGAGACAACTGCTGACCATGTCTATTGTCTTCTTTGTACTTAAACAGGATGGTAGGGCTTATCTACCTTTTATTATTAACTGAGGATGTGAATGGATAAGACTGCTGCATTTCTTAAAGTATGGTAATTTATGCCTGTGCTATTCAGATGCCCGATTTCCACCTGCTTGTAAAACACAGGGCTTTTAAAAGCATATAGGAAATGCAGCATTGAACATAGTGTATACACATACTCCTGCTAATTGTAATGTATGAACTTCTCAATCACAAAACAGTGGGGAAAGAGTAAAGTCCCACTCCCCACTGTCTAGCAATGCCACAGAATAAATGCTGGCATCCTGCAATGAAGCAGCAGTTTAACAAAACAACCCTTCTAACTAAAATTCAATGTAATGAATGTATAACCAAACACACGGAATATATATATATATATATATATATATATATATATATATATATATATATATATATATATGTATATATATATTCACTTTAAAACATTGAAAGTCCATAACACTGAAATTCAAAACATTGAGACCAAAATCTTGAAAATTCAAAACACTGAAAACTCAAAACATTGAATCCCATAACATTGACAATACATAGGAAAGCAACATATACTATATTCCAGCACAACTATATACAGAAACAAATAAAAAACAAACCATATTACACTTCTTCAAATATACTCTTCTAACAGTGACACTTCTTGTCTTAATTCCTTTATAGTTTTCTCTGTTCGATACTTCCATGATGGTATTCAATTTCCCCCTTCCTTTCCCTCACTACCCTGTGTTCTTGTGGTAGAACTTAATCAGTTATTAATTTAGATGCACAGTAATATATCCTGTTTACTTCTGTTATATCCTTTTCTACTTTTCTTCTTTGTCTTCTTATTTTTTGTATTGTAAAGTTTTCCATATCCGGATTCCTTTGCCTGTATTTATCTTCAAATATCTTTGGTGTGCTCTTTTTGTATTGATTACTTTTGATTTCTCCTTTGCAGAGATATTACACCGTATTAAATCTCTTTTGCTTTTCCAAGTCTATATTTCTTCTTCAGATGTCTCCTGATCTTCCTGTTTATCCTTACTTTGGGGACTTACTTCATCATTCTATGATGTAACCTGTGTTGAACCTTCTACACCAAATCCTTCACTTCGCAAGCACTCCATAACTTCAACTTCTATTTTTTTTAACTTCTACTTTACTAATCTACTTTTCTGCATTCCCTCTTTGTGATATTATTTTTTTATTGTGAAATTTTCCATATCTGGATGCCTTTGCCTGTATTTCTCTTTGAATATCTTTGGTGCTGCCTACTTTATATTGATTAATTTGGCTTTCACTCTTGCATAAATATTGCACTATATCAAATCTCTCTTTATTTCCCATGTCCATATTTCATTTTTATACTTTTCAAAAATCTCTAGGTTTTGTTGTTTATATTTTCACACTTCCTCAGATGCTTCTTTTCCCAATCAGATCAAAGTTTTTTGGTCTATATACTGTTTTTCACAAATCTGTTGTATTGATGAACGTACATTTTTATTTGACGCTTCTGACAGTTTTTCTTGTGGAAGTATTTTTCTTTCCTCTAATTTCTCTCTTAATCTTGTTGCATATCTTGTGACCAGAAATTCTGGGCTTTTGCATAATTGTAACAATACATCATTTCTGTCTTATCTTCAAGAGTCCATTCTGTTGTCTTTATGGCTCTTCATTGGCCTATCAGTTTTTGTGATTTTTATGGACTGCTACTTCCTTCTACAATGGGGGGGGGGGGTTCACTATCATCCCCCTGGACCTGGCCTGGCCCCATTGCAGGAATGTTTCCATATTTTGAGGATTCTACACTGTCACTTTTGTCCAGTCCTGGCACCAGTGAGCCTACCAGGATTGGGCACTTTTTTATCCTGGGTCTTATGCACTCAGCTATCTTTTATAATTTCTGACCTACTTCTGTGCATGATATATGCTATATAAATACAGTCTATATATCAGTGCAGCCTTGGTGAGATTTTGTGAAAAATAGGGTCCACCTCTACTTATGAAGGTACTCACCAAGACTTGAGGATGAATTCCATTTCAGCAATACTACTCTCCTTTGCTTGCTGACTTATCATCTCTCCATTGGGACTCTCTAGCTCGGATACCTAGCTGGGTTAGTTTGTCAATGATGCCTGAGTGGGGGATAGTGACAAATGCTTTGGCTAAGTCTAGGTAGGCTGTATGCACATATTTCACCATGTCCAGGGCCATGGTGACTGTCTCAAAGAAGTCCACAAGGATTAGCAGGCTTGATCTCCCTTTGATAAATCCAAATTGAGTAGGGCCAAGTGTTTCGAGATTACCTATATCTTTGTTGATAATCTCCGTGGTGATTTGCTCTATGCCCCTGCAGATAAGGCTAGTCAGGCTAATAGGTCTATAGTTCCAGGAGTCAGTGGAAGCACCACCTTTGTGCATGGGGATAACGGTGGCCATTTTCCATTCAGCTGGGTCGAAGCTGGAGCTTAGACTATGATTGAAAAGAGTACCCAATGGTGTTGCTAATTCTTGTTTGAGCCCATGTAGAATACAACCTGGGATGTTATTAGGTCCAGGAGATGCTGTGTTTTTGGCCTTAGAGAGGGCACATGTGACCTGATCTTTAGAGATACAAGGTAGAGGGCAGGTGGTATGGATGTCATGGGGGTATGTGTGGTGGGGACAGGGGAGTGAACCTTTTACAAAATGTGTTGACTAGCAGGTTAGCTATGTCCACAGGCTCAGTATATGTGATATTATTAACTACCAGTTTGGCACAAATCTGGGCCTTTCCTTTTAGGTTATGGATGTAACTAAAGAATGCCTTATGGTTGTCCTTAAATGAGGAAGCTAATTTTGATTTATAGTTTGCTTTGGAGGACTTCACAAGAAGTCTTATTTGCTTGTTTAAGCTGAGGAGGGAGTGTTTCCAGTTAAGGGCTCACTCCTTCTTATTCTTAGACAGCAATTTCTTCCTCTTATTGAAAAGCCTGCTAATGGCAGTTGTCCACCAGGTAGGTTTGCTCTTCCTTGAGCAGCTTGTTTTGGTCCTATCAGGTACGGCTTTGTCAATGCAGTTATGCAGGTGTTTGTTTAAAGCATTGGTGTAGAACTCAGCATAGTTGCCAGTTCCATCTGAGGGGGGAAATGCAGTAAAGCTATTTATACCATCCCGTAAAAGGTTATACTCTGCTTTGGAGAAGTTTTTTAGTGTAGTTGCTGGTGGGGGTTGGGGGTCAGGTGTGATAGTTACTTTGAATGAGACTGATTTGTGGTCAGATCTCACTAGGGAAGACCTCACAGTCTGGATGTTACAGTGGTCATCCGCATTGGTAAGCACCAGATCATGGATGTTGGCACCCCTTGTGGGTGAGTCAACCAGCTGGTTAGGTGGACTGGAGTTAACAAAGTCAAGGAACCTTTGGGCAAGTGAGTTAGAGCACGAGTAACCACATTCTATTAATTCATCATTAAATCTAGTAATAACCTCATTAAATTTGGCTTCTACATTGTCTAATCTAGAAAAATGCATGGCTTGTCCTTTGATAATATTTTTATATATGTGAGAAGGATGCATGCTGTCTCTATATAATATAGTATTCTTACGGCATGTTTTCCTATGTAATTCTGTAGAGAAATAACCACATGCATTTTTCTTAATAGTAATGTCAAGAAATGCAATTTGTGTATTAGAGATAGTATATGTAAATTTTAAGAAGTCAGTAGTGGTATTTATACATGACAAAAATTGATGTAACAACTCTATACTTCCTGTCCAAATCAATACCAAGTCATCTACAAATCTCTTGTATAGAAACATGTATTTATATATTTAAGCTATGGAACCTTGCTGGCTAGGTTTACGTAGCCCCTTGGGCCGATAGCCTAGTACCTACCTATGAACCTATATATATATATATATATATATATATATATATATATATATATATATGTATAAATTACTGTTTTTATATGGATATATGTGATTTTTTTTTTTATGTATAGATATGTATATATGAGATATTACTTGGAGTTAGAGATGTGAGTTGACTTGAAGATCTTGATTGCTCTAATTGATTGTTTAATTGAACTGTTTCATATATATATATATATATATATATATATAATTATATTTTACTGCTTTTAGCCACCTCGTTTTGCATTTTATTTATGATTTACTTATTGTTGTGCTGTTAAGGTCCACAGTGGCATCGTTGTTTATTGGAATATTAATTTGTGTTTTTGCGTTAAGACTGTGGAGTATGGCAGAAAGCAGTCAAGTGGAATTGGATTATGTTCCAAAGACAAATGAGAGATTTATATCCAGCTTGGAGAAGCTAATAAGAATGGACAGGAATCCCCTGCTTACTTATGAGGTAACTACTGAAGAAAATATGAGTGAGCAAGTACAATATGATGAACAGACAGCATGTAGATATATTGCTGAATTAGAAAATGACTTGGTTAAATGTAAAAAACTTCAGTGGCAATGACTGCACTTTGAAGTGTGTATATTTTACATAAAGTCAACCCTAGAGGCTTGAGAGTGTTAAATATGCCAGCATCAGGTGACACATATCCAGAATTGCTTAAGCGTTGGCAAAAACTAAATATAGAAACAAGTATTAGATATATGCAGCTGCTCACAGACTTTCATAAACATATGGAAGAGCAGCTGCTGCAAGAAATACATCAGAAACAAACGCACCTTGATAATATTATGCCAACTACTATTTTTGAAAGAACAATGACAAATGTATGTGATTACGTGCATTCTGTTGAACATCAACTTATTAACTAGAGACAGGATAGCTTTCTTGAATGGCCATGTTTTTTCATGGCCTAAGAACCAAAATAATGCATTTCACAGAGAAAATCATGTTTGTAAAACTGTGAGTGATGAAATCAATACTGTTCCTTTAACTGGCACCAGAACTGAAGCAGAAGTTATGGAGGATACCAGTGATAAGCAGATGGAAGCATAAACGTCCAATGGATCAAAGGATCAGGTCTCTTAAGTGGAGAGATCAATTAATTATGCGGTGTGGAATACTATAGACACTCTGCAAATGAATAATACACCAAAAGCTCAGAAAATTGTCCGAAGGAAAGAAAATAAAGACCAACAGGTTTTTTCATCTTCACCCCTGCCAATTCGACAAATGGATTATTCCCAACATCACCGCTCAGTGAGCAGGGGAAGGAAGCGCAGGTTACCATCGTGAGAGAGGGACACAAGCCACACTTTGAAAAAGATGTGGGAGAAACTGCCATTCAACGGTCATTAGTTTATAATTTATCAACCAAACAATTAACTGAAAATGAAATGGGTTTGCTGCAAAGAGGACTTTCATTTATACCATTATTTAAGAAAAAAAAATAATTACTTTTCTTAAAGAATGGCATTGTATAATGCCTCCTTACTGCCCTTCCACAGCTGTCTGGTATTCGGCGGCAGTTCTGAAGTACTGCGCATGCATATACTTATGCAGTACATCAGAGCTGTGGACAAAGCAACGGAGAAAGCAAGATCTCCACTGCTTTTTACAACCTGTCTTGCTATGTTAAACGAGTTTAACATAATGAGACAGCTTTAAAAAAAGCAATGGAGACTCTCCGTTGCTTTTTTTAAAGCTGTCTTGCTAGGTTAAACCTATTTAACATAGCGACACAGTTTTGAAAAAAAGCAATGGAGAAAGCAAGATCTTCATTGCTTTTTAAAGTGTTTCGCTATGTTAAATGGGTTTAACATAGCGAGACAGCTTTAAAAAAAGCAACGGAGATGCTCTGTTGCTTTTTTTAAAAGCTGTCTCGCTATGTTAAACTCATTTAACATAGCGAGACAGATTGTGAAAAGCAACGGAGATCTTGCGTTCTCCGTTGCTGTAAAAAAAAAAAAAAAAGAGTTATACTAATGGAAAAAGTCCAAGTCCGGGCGACTGGACCTTTTTCCATTACTATAACTCTGATTTACAATGTGCACGCTGACCAATCAGCGTGCCCGTTTTGGAATATTAATGGGGGGGGGTCGTTGTATAATTAGTAATTTTTTCTTATATCTGCAGTTAGTATGCATTTATATGTATAGCTATATTACTGTTTTTTTATATGGATATATGCAATTTTTTATGTATAGATATGTATATATGAGCTATTACTTGGAGTTAGAGATGTGAGTTGACTTTAAGATCTTGATTGCTCTAATTGATTGTTTAATTGATGAACTGTTTTATATATATATATATATATATGTATATATATATATATATATATATATATATATATATATATATATAATATATATATATTTATTTTATTTATTTTACATTTGTTGACCGGGATAGTCCGACTGGATGCATGTCCATTTTCAGCGGAGGCCCGGGGAGAAAAGCTCCACAGAGAAAAAAAATACAACATTAATTACATACAGATAAATACACAATTACAGGGACAATATTTTTTTGGTTTAGATACATTTGTCAGCAGTGTGATTTAAATACAACTCAAAATGCAATAATATTTCTATAAGTTGTTACAGGATCCTTACTGTTATAGTATGCAGTCAAGCAAGGAGGAGCTAGATTTCTATAGAAACCAGAGGAGGTAGAGTGCTAAGGACGTTGGTTGAAAATTATTTGAGACTTTGAAAAGGAAGAGTAGCATCTAGTAGGTACAGGGGAGTGGGTATAGTAGGGGTCAAGGAGAGTTAATCAGGGTTAATACATGGGCAAAGCCAATGAGACTTAAAAAATTGTTTAAGATTATTTTTGAATTGACAAAGGGAGGTGGAAAGTCTTAGATTATTAGGGAGGGAATTCCAAACCTTCCCTATGGAGTTGGCAAAGAGAGCTTCACCACCCAAGTTGTTAGCTTTGATGGTTTGAACCAGAAATCTATTTGAGGAGCGAAGACAGCTAAGATTGGAGTAGGGAATCAATATTTCACTCAGTGAAGGGTTTTTTTCAGGTTGTTTGATTATTTTAAATGCTTCAGTGAGTTAGTTCATTTTAAGAAGATTGGGTAGTTCAAGCCAGTCGAGTTTCCTTAGATTATGACAATGATGAGTTCTATGGGGAGCACTTATTACAAATCTGGCAATGTGATTATAGGCAACAGAGAGTTTCTTGATCTCATTTTTATTGAGGAAGGAAAGGACAGGAGAGGCATACAGTAAGGTAGAGAGGAGATGTGTGCGTGCAATAGTGAGTTTGGCAGTAGGGGTTAGGAAGTTTTTGATTCTATACAAGGATCCGAGTTTCTTATTTACTGTCTTTATGGTTTGACTGATATGGATATCAAATCTAAGCTTATTATCAATTGTGACCCCTAAAAGTTTAGTGTTGGTATCAGGCTCAATTTTGGTACCATTAATAGATTGGACGAAGAAGGTATTGTCATTAGATAGTGGAGAGAGTTGAACTGGTGGAGGCACTGAGGAGGGAAAAAATATTAGTAATTTGTTTTTTTTTGGATTTAGGATGAGTTTCCATGCTGCGAGCCATTTTTCTACTGCAGTAAAGGAGTGTTGGGTGACTACTTGTAGATCAGAGAGAGAGAGTGCAGAGCAAATCAGGGTGGAGTCATCTGCGTATTGGATACAGGTGGCTTTAGGGATAATAGTGTGAAGTTCATTTATGAATACAGAAAAGAGGAGGGGACCTAGTATGGAGCCCTGAGGAACTCCTATGGTATTAGGCAGCAGGTGAGATAGCTTATTTTGCCATTGGACTGCTTGTTGTCTGCCAGAGAGGTAAGCCTTGAACCAGCTGAGAGCTGGATTATCAAGGTGTAAGGTTTCTAGGGTGTGGAGCAGAAGATTGACCATGTCAAAAGCTTTTGACAGATCAAGAAAGAGTGCAGAAGTTATTTTTTTGCTGTTACGGTTTTTGTTTACTGAGTCAGTAAAGGAAAGTAGGGTGGTGGTCGTACTATGGTGGGGTCTGAAACCGTGTTGAGTATGGGACAGAAGATTATTTAGGTTAAGATAGTGAAGTAACTGTTTATGAACGCATCTTTCCATAATTTTGGCTATTGGAGACAAAATTGCTATGGGTCTATAGTTCGATGGTTCAGTGGAGGAGCCACCCTTGTGAAGTGGAATGACATAGGATATTTTCCATATGGCCGGGATGGTGGCCTCTGTTATTGTTCGGTTAATAAGAATTGAGATGGGGTAGGCTATAACGTCTGCTGCTATTTGCAGGTATTCAGCTGGGAGTCGATCGGCAGAGAGGGTGGTTGGTTTGAGTTTCTTCAGTAAGGCTCTAATGTAAGAGGTGGATGTTGGCTGAAGAGTAAAGGAGAAGGATGATTCCTCAGAGACAGCAAATAAGGGGGAAGAAGGGGGAGTTAGTTGATTGGCTAGTGACTGAATGGTCTCTGTGAAGAAGGAGTTAAAGGTATTTGCTACTTCTTCTGGATTTTTACCAATAAGTTTCTCTGGGGTGGGTGTAGACGATTTCCCTGAGTGGAGGAGATTATTTAAGCCTGCCCAGAACTTCTTTGGATTATTCTGGTGTTTATCTTGGAGGTGACAAATAGTTCTTTTTGTCCAGGGTACTGTCTTTTTGTTTCATTTCTAAGCTGCTGGAACTTAATGCGATCCTGATGTGTCTTAGTAACTCGCCATTTGTCCCAGGCCTTATCTCTAAGTTTAATTTTAGATTTGGTTTCTGTAGTTAGCCAGGGTGCTATCCGTGTCTTGGTTCTGATATGTCGGTTAGGTGCATGAGAGTCCAGAATGTTGAGGAATGTGTCATTAAAGAATGCCACACTCTCCTCAAGAGGCAGAGTTTTTAGCTTGGACCAGTTACAGGATTTGAGTTCTGTTAGGAATAGAGCTGGAACAAATTTCTTTTTATTTCTAACAAGTCTATATATGGGAAGGTTTGAGTTGGTAAATTTATGTTTAATTATGAATGTGATGAGGTGGTTGCTAAGGTCATTAGGGAGGGTCCCTGTAGTATATTTATGTGTCCCTTTATTAGTAAGAATCCAGTCAATTAAGCTCTCCTTTTGGTTGGTATTATCAATTCTTGTTGGGGAGACAATTTTTTGTGAAAACCCATATAAATTAATGGGCATGGGATTAGTCTCAGTGGAACATTTGGTCCAATCAATGTTAACGTCCCCTAATACAATGGTTTCCTGAGGGTAGTTAGAAGCTAACCAGTTTAGTGTTGACTCCAACATTTCTAAGTTGTTCCCTGGCAGAATATAGATTACAATAAGATTGATACTTTTTAGATTATTTATGCAAAGTTTTAGGGCAATTAACTCTGCATTAGCAACCTTAGGCGGTTGTATAGGATTCATGATGATATTAAGGGTACTTCTATACACAACAGCTATTCCACCACCTCTTTTTTTTTCCTGATCAACCCTTAAGATATTGTACCCGGGTGGGAGAATTTCTTCGTCTTTTGTGGCTGGTTTGAGACATGTTTCTGTTAGACACATAATGTCGGGGAGATGTGTGACTAACATAGCATGTAAATTGTGAACCTTGTTATTTAAGCTTCTTAGATTAAGATGGAAGATAAGAAGGGAGCTGGCTGATCTTTGGACTGATGTTGGTGGGACAGAGTCTGGGTAAGTAGATGGGCGGCCGTTCGTGTATATCACCATCTTTAGTAATACATTTCTTTAGGTGGTCTAAGAGTCTTAGCAGTTTATAAAATATTTTTTGTCCATGTTTAGTGGTTGTTGCCTTTAGGTAAGATTGGGTGATATATATGCTATTAGTTCTTAGGATTCTTGTGGGGTAATAAAGAGGAGAGGTCTCTTTGGAGAGAGCATTTCTAAGATTACAAGTTTGGCCCTTGGGGTAGTGAAATCCCTTGAAGTTTTGGTTTTCGTATCTGGATAAATAGTAAGGGATAATAATAAGTGGAAGTATAAGTGGGATAATAAGTTTCTTTACTTTTCCCATAATGTAGGGGAGGATTTAACTAATAGGATAGGTGGGTCCAGGAAGTGGTTACCTAGATATGCTAATAGCAGGTGTTGTGGGAGGAGATATATTAAGTTGGTGGTGTGGCGTGATTGGCTCAGAGCTAAGAGGGGTGTGTCTGTTTGCACTGATAAATGTAGAGATAGCAGGGGCGGGTGGGATTAGGGGGCAGAGTGGGGATACACCAATCCGGAGCTTTTACTACAGGTAAGTATAGAAGCCCACAGTTAATGCTTGCAAGGCCAGATTACTAAGTACTAGGTGAAATTACAGGTAAAAGTTTGGCTTACACTCTAGTTTTACACAGGAGCAAGCTGAATTTAGTAACTGACTGCAGTTATGGACTAGGGGTTATCTGTCCGGTCTTAGGCTACCGGCTGAGTTTAATTACTGTTATGTTGCCCGCCCGTGAGCACTTTCCATGAGGTAAAACACTAATATCAGAAGGGTATTAAGTTTTACCCTTATTTTATCTTGGGACTGATGTCAGGAACCAGCTTGTGCATTCGCACCACAGTTAATGTTCTTCCTGGCTTCAGGATAACTACTTGGGACTCGTTATAGTGATTAGGGCAAGAACCTAGAGAGATGAGATGTATAGACTTACATTTAGTATTGAAGTAGCACATGACAATGTTAAACAAGCTGTAATAATTGTAACAATTTCAAGCAGCTGATTATTATTGGTTAACGTTGTTTTAACAGCACTCCCAGTGCGTTTAACTAAACAAAGAGCCACAGACCTAGTGAAGAAACACGCACATTTTCTGTAGCTAGTAACAATCAGTTCTAACAGAATGAGCAACTCATGCACACATTAGAGTTAGCATTCCCAATGCGTTTAAAAGTAGTAATGAACAACAATTCAAGGAAACAGTACAGTTTAAGCAGACCAGTACAGCTATTTAACTCATTAAGATATCACTTGTTTTTAGGTAAAATGCTATTGGAGTCGGCGCTCCCAATGCATTTAACTTTATAGCAAAGAGCCTCACAATCCAAATAACAGTACAGTTTAAGCAGACCAGTACAGCAGTTGAAATCAGTAAGATTGCGCTTGTACACAGGTAAAGTGCTAACGCTAGTCACGTTCACTTATGCAGGCTACCTTTAAACATTGGCTTCATTCCTGATAATATATATATAGAGTGATGTGATGAGTGTTCTGTAATGGTCTGAGGAAGCATCATTTGATGTGAAAGTGCTTACCTGGTATTAAAATTATATTTTACTGCTTTTAGCCACCTCATTTTGCATTTTATTTATTATTTTATACTGATTTTTTCCAAATAAAGAATATAACTTTAAAACCTTCACATTAAAGGTGAATGTTTATACAAAGAGTTAGTACTGTCCATTTTTCTAATACATAAAAGATGTTCAATATTCTTTTTCATAAAATCCACTCTGTTTTGCCAGTGAACACTTTGAGCACAGAGCAATGTAAATCACAATACTGGTGCTAGAATTCATAATGACAATAAGAGCATGGACCACACATAGCTATATAAGCAGTAATGGTGCCATGGTCATGTTCATTCTCAAAAAATTACTTTCAAATTGTACAGACTTATAACTAAACCTGAGCATAGGTTCCATCTTCCAGAACTCAAAATGAATGTTATAAAAAGCATCCTATTTCCTCTGAATTATGTCCCTCACCTCTGAGGGATCTGTAGAGTGGTAGAAAAGCATTATTTTGCCCAAGTCTTTGTTTACCCTCTTAGGTTCATAGGATAATACTAGGGTATTGGTCCAGAGGCCTTTATAAGTCTAGCCAAGAATTTCACCCATGTTCCCACAAAGCCGGCACCTGTTTCCCCTGTCCCGCAAGGACACAGGGGGGATCTCAGGGGTGTATTTTCTGTTTTCCATCCAATTGTCCAGGTTCCTCTTAAAGAGGGCTAGAGAAGTACTCTGCTTAACATGGAGAGGGAGTCTGTTCCACAGATGGAGGAGTCTCTGGGACACAAATCTATCCCACCAACAAGTTCTGTTAATATCACAGACCAGGTTTAGGCCTTGCATGTGGGTTGCCCGAGTGAATTTTGTCTTATGGATATGCAGCAACTCCATCAAGGTTGGGTCTGAGATGGCCTTGTATGCCAGACACAGGTCACCTATGAGCAGTCTGTACAAGACTGAGTACAGGTACAGGGCTTTTAGCCTATCTGTGTAGGACAGGTGTTTGAGACCCTGGATTTTCCTGGTCAGGAACCTCTGTGGTCTCTCCAGCTGCTGCATGTGCTTGGCAAGATACATGCCAAAGAGGGCATTGTACTCGATAATGGGTCTGATAAGGGAGGAGTATAGGGATGTTATGACCTCCTTTTTCCTGGATGAAATACCCTTACTTATGAGGTGGGCCATGTGGAAAGCCTTCTGTACAAAGGAGGCAATGTGGTGGTCAAAAGTCAAGTTGCTATCAACCTGGGTGCCCATGTCCTTCATGACTGCTTGCATGCTTAGTACATTGTTATTAATGTGATAATTATTGGGGATGCCATTTTCCCCAAAGGGGATAATGATGCATTTCTTGGCATTCAGTTTGAGGCCATGCTCCTGACATCAATAATTGTTTTGGTTAAGGCCCTCTTGGAGGGTTTCACATCACTAGTGGAATTTAAGACAGCATCCAGCTTGCATTTGTCTGCAAACATGGTCAGCCACAGACTACTGGTTTTGCCTTGCACCTCAGAAAAGTATATCCCAGACAGTAGAGGCCCTAAGACCGATCTGCTCATTACTACTAGAGGTAGCTTCCCCTATTTTGGCTGAGTGGGTTCTATCAGTGAGCCAGTTAGCTACCGATCTGGTAACATATGGGTTGATGCCCAGATGGGAGAGTTTATCTATTATGCCCATGTGGGGAATAGTGTCCCAGGCTTTGGCTAGGTCAAGGTGCACTGTCTTCCCCTCATCATTGGCTTTGGTGACTGTTTTGAAGAACTTGACCAAGTTTAATAGTAATGATCTCCCTTTGACAAAACCAAACTTTGTGGGGTGAGACCTTTGGAGGTTGCCAATGTCCTTGTTTATAAGGTCCATGATAATGTGTTCCATGGCCTTGCAGATCAGGCTAGTTAGGCTGATGGGCCTATAAATGCCTGGGTCAGTGAATGCTTCACCTTTGTGTAGAGGGATGACAGTGGCTGTCCTCTGTTTGGCTTGGATGAAGCCAGTGCCCAGGCTTTGGTTAAACAGGATGCCTAATGGAGCTGAAAGTTCATGCATGAGTTTATGTAGGATACAGCCATGGATGTTGTTGGGTCCCATGGAGACTGTAATTTTTCCTTTGAGAGGACATTAAAGACCTGCTCCCTGGTGATGAGGGGAGGGGGCAGGTGCTGGGGATGTCCTGGTTTACTGATGGGGGGATGGGGGTAACATTTTCACTGAATTTCTGCCAGCAAGTTGACTATATCTACAGCATTTGTGTATGTGATGTTCTTGACCACCAGTTCAGAGCAGATTTGGGTGTTACCATTGAGATTGCAGATGTATGTGAAGAAGGCCTTGTGATTGTCCTTAGTGGATGTGGCCAATTTGGACTCAAAGTTAGGCTTAGAGAATTTCACCAGTGACCTTATTTGCTTGTTCAGACAAAGGAGAAATTGCTTCCAACTTGGCACCTGGTCCTTCTTGGTCCTGGACAGCAATTTTTTCTTTTTATTATAGAGTTTGTTTATTGCTGAAGTCCACCAGACAGGTTTACTCTTCCTTGAGGAAGATGATTTGGTCTTGTCAGGTATTGCTGAGTCCATACAGCTATGTAAGTGCTCATATAGTTTTTTGGTGTAGGCTTGGACATTAGTGCTAGTTCCAGCTGAAGGGAAGGTGGCTGTGAAGTTGGTTATACCTGCTCTCAGGAGAGTGTAGTCAGCCTTGGAAATGTTTTTTTTTGTTTGACCCTGATAAGGGGGGGGGGGGGTCAGGGTAGATGGTGGCTTTGAAAGTGATCATTTTGTGGTCGGATCTTGCCAAGGAGGATGACACTGTAGGGATGCTTCAGTGGCTACCCATGTTGGTTAGTACCAGGTCCAGGATATTTTCACCTCTCATAGGGGTGTCCACCAGCTGATCCAATGCACTGGCATTGATGAAGTTTAGGAATCTCTGGGTGTTCATGTTTGGGCTAGAATAGGTCTTCCACTCTATGACTGGGTAGTTAAAGTCACCCAGGATCCGGGTAGAGGGTTGAATCTTGATAGATTCAAGTAAGTACAGATAGGTGAAGTGGGTGTCCTGAGTCATGGTTGGGGGTCTGTAGCTAGCTATGATTTGAATAGGTGTTTTGTCACTTGGAGTGTCTCTTGTGCATCATACTGTTTGACCAGCCTGGAGGTGTGTATGTCTTTGATAAATATTGAAACTCCACCTCTTTTGGCTTTGTAGCCCTCCTTTTGGGGTCTGAAAGTATGGTAGAATGAATAACCTGGTAAGGCTAGGGTGCTGTCTGCAGCTTTGAACCAGGTTTCAGTGACTGCACAAATGTCAGCATCTTCCAGGGTGAGGAATCCTTCCTATGAGTGCAGTTTCATGCTAAGACTCCTAGCGTTTAGCAGCATGACCTTTAAATTTCATTTATAAGAATTTTTCATGTTGGTAATTTTGTTCTCATGGCTTTGCCTAAACAAGACACTATGGGGGAGGCAAGAGCTTTTGCCAGAAGCCTGAAGCCCAGGGGAGACAGATGAAGGCCATCTCTGGCGAAGCATCAGGGTCTGTCAATCATGTCCCCCCAGACTGTCAGGTACTGGATCCCCTTGGAATGACATCAGAAACTAAGCCAATTGTTAAAGTCAACCATTTTCTTTTTGTATTGATACATCATTCTAGGTGGTGGGAGTATGCTGCTTAAGGCTAGGGATATACCTGCTTGAGACACATATTCAGTGAGCTCAATCATGTCTCTCTTCATATAGTCCAGAGAGGTTCATCTCAAGTCATTCACACCAACATGGACTATGACAGAGTCATAACAGTACCTGTTGTTAAGAGACTTGAGTACGTGCATGATATGGTGGATTCTAGCACCTGACAAGCAACTTACCGTACATTTCTCATTGTCTAGCCTGGTGAAGGGCACATCTGTGTGTCTCACGATAGAGTCTCCTATGATTAGTATGTTGGGTTTGTGGCTGGGACTTAGAGGGGTGAGACACAGAGACACAGGCATGTGTACTATGTGTGGTGCTTGGTGCTGTGGGTTGTGATGTGCATGTATGTTTTTGCTTCGGAGGTCTCTTTTTTTAGGTATGTTTTTGTTGAGAACTTTTGCATATGTAGGAGTTTGTTGTAGAGGTGTGGGTGGTGTTAGAGGTGTGGTGTTTGTCGTGTTTGCGCAGACAACCTTCTTAGTGTCAGAGGTACTGGCTTGTGACTGAGACAGCAAGGATTCTAGGTTCTTAATGTAATTGCATCTCTCACATATTGTGTTTCTAGGTGGTAGTAATAGAGGGTTATCTGTGTACATAGGGCATTTGCTACACTGTTAAAGGATGCACATATCAACCAGACTAACAGGAGAAACCATGGGAAATTTTCTGTTTATGGTTGTCAGAATCTGTGGAAGAGAGGTCAGGGATAGTAGAGTGGGTACTATCTGAGGAGAGTACCTATAGGTGTGAGTAGGGCTGGATAAAATCAGTACAGTAGCTGCAAGCAAGGACCTCACTTACACAGGCGTGCCGGTAAGAGACAAAATGCAGCTGAGATACCTTGCAAAGGGTTAAAACAACGCATCAGTGGCGAGCGACATGCATCAAGCACAAACCCATGCAAATGCGGGTTTAAATATCACAGAAATGAAAGTAAAATAGAAACACTGGAATTGACCAAACAACCCTTGTCCCTGAGATCTTAACTAAACACCCTATGCCAGACCAGTCCCAACCACTTCAATTAGTGCCTTGGAGTTTCTGTGAATCTATGACTAGTATAGAGGCACATCTCATTCAAACACATGCCATTGATCAGCTTTGATTTTATTAAGGTCTCCTTTCGGAGAGAAAATGACTGATATTGATAAGCCACTGAGCAGGAGCTACAAAGAAGAAAATCAAAATGAAAGTCTGTACTTTATGCAAAATGCACACTGTGCAACATGATTTAAAAATAAACACATAGTTTTACTGCAATAATATGCGATATAAAACACCATATTTTTCAGCTGAGCACTATATAATTGTTCAGGAGAAATGTCATAATCTTAGAATCATAGGATCACAGAAAATACAAGGCAAATGGGTCTTGTAATCATTGAATGTTTTGCTAGTACCCTTCCTTAGACAGTACTCCCTCTGTCAAGGAGGATAAGGCAGGTCAAGTCTGGGGTAAATTTGGAAGTACCCATCCAATCATCTAGGTCCTTTGTGAAGGATGATAGTGTCACGCTGTTTACTTTGTAGGATGAATGTGTTCCATTGGCGGGGGAAGTATTGTGTGATCTGTCTGTCCATGTCTTATTTATCTGTTGTGAAGACTTAGGTCCCTTGTTTTGGTATAAGAGATCCAGAACTACTGGGTCCCAGTGGCATGGAAGGGAAATCACAGATCACCCCTCAGGAGTCAATAAAATACTGAATAAAAATATAGAGCTTCACATCTTTTCTGGTAAATTAGGGCATTTAGGCCCATTGGTTTCTTTGTCAGGAGCCTGTAGGGTCTTTCTATTTGTTTGTTATATCTAGAGAGGTACATCCTAAAGGGGGCATTGTACTCAATAATTGCCCTAATTAATGTTGAGTACAAGGAAACTGTGACATCTTTAGATCTGGATTATACTCCCTTGACAAGTAGTTGCACTATGTAGAAGGACTTTCTGACTACTGTCAACATATAATGATGATCAGAGGAGAGGAAATTATCAATCCATTTTCTGAGGTCATTGACAACATTCTTATGTTGAAGTGGGATATCATCTATACTGTATGCTGAGGAGGGGTTGTCTATAAAATGTGGTAATATTGCATTATTTTGAAGTTAATAGTACCCCATTGTTAAGTACAAAGATATTTCTGATTCTTTTTGCTGAAGAGTTTGTGCATCAGAGAGGGACATAACAATGACTCCTAGTTTGCAGTCATCTGCAAACTTTGTTAGCCAGAGATCTTTTTTCACAATTATTATAGTAGGGGTTGCAACACTGAGCTGTGTGGGAAACCGCAAGTCACCTTCATACTCTCTGAAGAGGCATCTGCCACCTGCACTGTGTGGGTTCTATTTTTTAGCCATATTGCTATCCATCTTACCACATAGGGATATATTTTTAAAGCATTTATTTCTACCTATGCTAACAAAGGTTATGATGTCAAATGTCTTGGCCAGCTCGAGGTTCATCATGTAGACAGTATGACTTCTGTCAACAAGCTGTTTTATCTTTTTGCAGAAGGTAATCAAATTAATTAGTCAGGATCTGTCCTTGACAAAGCCAAACTACAGTGGGTCTATTCTAATGAGATTTTTGATAGCATAGTGCTTTTGGTCAGATATAATATATTTCATGGCTTTGCAAATGAGACTCATCAGGTTAGTGGCAGGGGTACCTTTTTAGAGTGGCATCACTAATGCTGTGTGCTAATTCTCAGAGACAAAGCCTGTGTCTAAGTCTAGGCTATAACTGTAAAGAGTGACTGTACAAGGGCTGTTCTAGTGCTGATTATTAAGCAGCCAGATATATTATCAGGTCCCATGGAAAAAGTGTTTTTGGCCTTAGAAAATACCTTCATTACATGTTCGATGATGGAAGGATTCAGATATATGTGGACTTTGAATGGGTGTCTCTGAGGTAAAATTTGCATTGCATGCTTTAAGCCCATTAGGGCTGAATGATTTCTTCATTTTAAAACCAGTCCTCAATGATCTGAAGAATAAAATTCATTAAACTTATTATGTGTATTTTTTATATTTTATATTCATTGTTCTTTATATTTTTTTTTATTTTTTACTTTTATACACACTGTTTTAATTGGTCATTGCATAAATTGGTTAATTGTTTGATTGATAAATAAGATCTTCTAGTAGTTCTGTATCTTGATGCCTGAAGAAGCAGACTGTATCCAAAAGTTTAACTTGTGAAATAAAGTGACATGGTTGCAGCTACTCTTGGTTCTAGAGCTTTTGTTTTTTTTTTATTTTGTACTATATTACGTTACTGTCTCTGAATTTTTATCCCAGGTATATTTTTTGTGATTACTTTTTCAGTATGTGGCAGGTGTTCCTGCATCAAGAGAGATCATCACAGATATGGAATCCGAGGAATTTGGTACTGCATACAAGATGTGTATGTTACTGCCTACAATTTTCCTGATAGCCAGCTGCCCCTAAAAAGGCAGATAGGATGTACAAAATTGTTTAGTCTTTTCGGTTTTTATATACTGTTCCCAAACCTGACCCTACAGCTATAGCTTTAGTTGATCCCACTTCCGCTAAGCACTTAGTTAATTCCAGTCCTACACTTTCTGGTAAGGATGGGAAATTACTGATAGGTATGGGAAAAAATGAAAACTTGTACAACTTTGATTTTCAGAATTTTGAATTGTCAGGCTCATATTTTAAAGTTTATTCTGATAAATTGTGAGAGTATGAGGAATGTTTTATCTGCAGTTTCTTTTTACAAGAAAATATCTGTTTTAAATAACTTTATTTCTTCTATTGCAAAAGTCACTGCTCATTGTTTGCAGTGTGTGTATGACTCTGTTGATACTTCTTTAAGGGCTATGGCCACTGGTACTGTTCTGAGGAGGCTTGCATAGCTGCTTTTCTCAGAACCTCCCAGCTGATGTTAAAAATGAGACTTTAAATTCTCACTTGGATAGAGATTTTGAGTTTGGTCCCTCTGCTACAGAGATGATCAGAAAGTGTGATGAAAGGGGAAAGCTGATACAGGAATCTCTAAGATTTTTCAGCTCTCCTTTTCCAAATTTTCTAAGGGATTTTTTTTTATCTCCTCATCCAGTTTTGGAAAAAAATAGAATAAACAGTCTGAACAAATTCTGGTACAGATGGCAGTAGGAGGAGAGGCTTCCTTTCCAGGGGGTGGGTCATTCCTCATCCACCATATCAGACCTTTTTTTCTACCTGTTCTTCATCACATGCTGTTCCAAGAAGTGATCAAACCAGTTTCTTCTTCCCAGATGGTGCAGGGTTTTTATTCAAGGATGTTTCTAGTGCCAACAAAAGAAAATGCTTGGAGACCAGTTCTGGATGTTTCTTTCCTAAATTTGCTTGTGATAGTGCTTAAATTCAAAAGGATGTCACTTCACAACCTATTACCTCTTCTTCCTCTTCCAAGTATCCTGGTAACCCTTGATTTAAACGATACTTATCATCATTTTTATTTATTTTATTTATTTATTTATTTATTTAACATTTGTTGACTGGGAAAGTCCGACTAGGTTCCACAGATCCTGTTTTCATCGGAGGCCCAGGGAGAAATGCTCCAGAAGCATGTTTTTAGAATGTGGGAGGAAACCGGAGTGCCTGGAGAAAACCCACGTGAACGCAGGGAGAACATGCAAACTCCACACAGAAGGCACCCCATGCCGAGAATCGAACCAGAGAACCTCTTGCTGTGAGGCGACAGCATTAACCGCTGCACCACCGCGCCGCCCATATTCCATATTCATAGATCATATTCATAGATCATATTCCTATTCATCCAGACTTCAGATGTTTCATAATTTTTTTGTGTGTTTGGATCACATTATCAGTTCTGTATCTTTATTTCTTTATTTCTTTATTTATTTATTAGCAGTTGTTTACTGGGATAGTCCACTGGGCTATGAAGAGACCATTTTTAGTGGAGGCCTGGGGAGAAAACTCCATAAGAAACAATAGCAATATGTAATTCACACAGATTAGGCATTTTACAAATGTTTCCTAAATGGTATTTACATAGAAATATAAGTAAAGGCAAAGCAATAGCAACAATTTCTAATCTAAATACAGGAAATATAACATATGAAGGACAATTGATTATACAGATATTCCATGAGAGAAAGCATAACGCAAACTTAGGAATTAGTAGAGGTAGGGAGTAGAGTAGAGAGTATAATTATCTTGAGATTAAGAATAAGTGCAAAAGTAATAATACCAAAAGATTGGTTAAAGAGTAAGGGGGTTAATAGGCAGTTGTAGTTAAGTTATCAGCAGAGAATTAATTGTTAGATGCTTTGGAGATATGCAGTAAGTAGGAAAGTGGCGGTAGCTATGTTATGGAAGGAGGACTTTATTTTATTTATTTTACATTTGTTGACTGGGAGAGACCAACTGGATTACAAGTCCATTTTCAGTGGAGGCCCAGGGAGAAAAGCTCCAAGAGAACAATTTATTTATTTATTTCCAGTTTGATAACCGGGGAAGTCCACTGGGCCCGAAAGCCTGTTTTCAGTGGAGGCCCGGGGAGAAAAGTTCCATAATAATACATTACACACAAAAACACTCTGTGTTCTAACAGCTTAACTCTTTAACAATTTCCAAAAATGTAGTACATTTGGCAGTATACTTAAGAAATTAATATATTTATGCAACTGTATTGTTAGTGTAGTAGAGAGAGATAAAATGAAATTATACATAGATCTTGAATGCAAGAGCAGTAAAACAGAGGAGAAGTGAAGGAGATGCAAAGAATTTAAAGGAGAAGAGGTGTCAGGAGGAAGATAAAAAAGAACAGTTAGACTAATATTCATTTTGTGTTTGAGTCAAAAGTTCACCATATGAAAAAGGCAAAAGATTCAACTGTGAGACTAGTGCAATTTTTTTACAAAACATAGTTTTAAGGACAGACGTTTGACATACAATTTCCATAGAAGAGACTTTGACATACATATTAACTAACTGATAGGATACATTAGTTCTCTACAATATAATATTACATTTTCGAAGATATTCCTAAGTTTAGGATTCTTGTGATATATTTACTATCAGAGTAAAAGCAGAGAGATGTAGAATAAGGCTCCAAGAGAGCAGATGATGCTAGCTATAGTTGAGAAGGATAACAAATTGATTCACTATATGTCTTCAGCTGGTTTTAGTTGAGAATGATAACAAATTGATTTACAATATGTATTCTCCTGGTTTTAGTTGCTTATAGAAAGCTCAACATTGCTGGGGTAGTTTTCCCTAACTCCTGGAGAGATGGGATGAGCAGTAGATTAGCAGTCCTAAGTGGGTACAGTACTATGATTGGTTGGCTTAGCAGAGTTGCTTAAGTTAGGTGAAGTGTTCTAATGAGACATTAGCCAGGGGGGATACAGGAGCACAGTCACTTATTCAAAAAGTTAGTTTTAACAAGTTTCTTGAACTGTGATGGGGATTTGTTGTCAGTTATGTGGGCAGGAAGGAAGCTCCAGGTTTTTGCTACACAGTGGCTGTAGACAGACTTACCAGCTTCATTGTTATATTTGGTTACTTTGAGGAGGTTTTGTGTGCTAGACCTCAAGGGCCTGGGGGTTGTATAAGGTTGCAAAAGATTTTGTAGGGCTGGGGTGTTTTCAGTGTTATGTATTATTTTGTGGGCTAGTGACAGTTGATTGAGTTGAAGTAGTAGTGGTAGTTCTAGCCAATTGAGTTTTTTTAGGCATTCACAGTGATGTGTTCTGATGGGAGAAGTTGTAGCGAATTTGGCTGTCTTATTATAACAATTATCAACTTTGTTTAGGTCGGATTTGCAGAGATTTATAAACACGGGGGTGGCATAAAGTAGGGTGGATAGTAGGTGAGTCCTCGCTATTGTAGTTTTGGAGTAGTCAATTAGGAATTTTTTATTGTGCTACAGTAGGCCAAGTTTTTTATGTACTTTTTTATGGTTATAGAAATATGTAGGTCAAATCTAAGGTGGTTATCTATTTCAACCCCTAAGAGTTTGGTATGATTTGTGGGGGTGATTGTGGTCTTGTTAAAGGAGGAGATGAAGAAAGAATCAGTGGGAGGTGTGGCTCTGTGGGAGCTAAAGAGTACTAGCTTTGTTTTACTTGTGTTCAGAATGAGCCTTTGGTTTGTAATCCAAGTTTCTGCTAGGGAAACGTATTCTTGTGTTAGTGAGTGAAGGATGTCAATTGATTTGGCTGCACATATTATGGTGGTATCATCTGCATATTGCACTATTGAGGCTTTAGGAATACTGTTTGGGAGCTGATTGGTGAAGAGGGTAAAAAGAAGTGGCCCCAGGATGGAGCCTTGGGGTACTCCTAGGGAGACTGGTAGGGAGGGGGAGAGTTGGTTTGCCACATAACAGCTTGATGTGAGAGTGTTCAATCTCGCCGTTTGTTCTTACACCTGGGTTCGGAGCTGATCCTTGGCTCCGTGTCAGCCGCTTAGCAAAGCTCTGCATCGAGAAGAAGCTCGAGACCAACCTAACTCCCACAATCCCCCTCTGCCTTTACCCCAGATCTAGTTTGCCGCTGCAACGTTCGCATCATTTTGATGAGCTCGGACCACCTCAAAGCTAAGATTAATTATTTCTTATATTTCTTGTATTATTTTTAGTATAAAACTCTTCTAAAGTTGATTGTGTGTGTGTATGAGTAGTGTATCGAGGGTTTCTCGGTTCCGTATATAATTTTTATATACTTTTTGAGTTATTCCTCGGGCCTACCCCACCCTTTTACTTTTACTAGAGTTGACTATTGGATGTGACTTTATTAACAGGATTTGACAATTTTTTACTGGATTTGACAACTTTTACTGGATTGGACATTTACTACTGGCTATTTCTCTGTTTTCTGGATTGATTTTGCTAACATGTCAGAAAAAGCTAAATCAGGCTTCAAACGGTGCCAATGTGGACAGAAGATGTCTGTCACAGACAATCATAGCTCCTGTGTCTACTGTCTTGGCCCTCTCCATCTGCAAGAAGACTGCTCCATCTGTCATTCTTTCAGTGGGAGGGTCATGACAGATAGGCGAGGAAGCTTATGGATAGGGGTCTTTTGAAGCCTGCATTCCAAGAGGCTCTGGATGCATCAGACCAGGCATCTAAATCCTCGAAGGAATCGAAGACGTCGGAGCCCAAGTCATCGGCTCCGAGCTCTTCATTCAAAGTTCGATCACCGGTTCCACAGACTTCGGGGCCGAGTGTTGAACTGTTGTCAGTTACCGAGCCTCGAGTCTTGGAACCGGTGACGGAGCTCCCTCCACCTGCACTTTTGAGGTCAGCTCCGTCTTCGATTCCTTCGACGCGTTCTTCCAGGCCCCTCTCCGACACTGATGTAGACCGCGTGGTGCAGAAACTGATGGAGAATACGGCCTTGTCCAAACTTATCTCTGTCTCCTCCCAGTTGGTGTCGAGACTCGAAGGCCTTCCACTATCTCCACCTGTTCCTCCTCCGAGGCCTATCCAGTCTTCGGAGCCAGAAGAGGCTGATCTGTTGATTGTGGAGCCCTCGGTGCCGGATCCGTCTTTTTCTCGGTCTGTACCGTTCACCTCGACTCCGTCGGATCCAGTACCGGAGTCTCGGAGCCGAAGATCCATCCTTGGGTCCGGGACTGAGAGTCGGACTGATGTTTCGGTTCCGACGCTCCCTCTCGGGGCCTCGGCTGGGATCGACTCGGCTCCATCCTTGGGGTCGATGCCTTCGGTGCCTGTCTCGGGGATTCCTCTGACTTCTTCGGAACCGGGGGATACCTCGACTCGGGACCCGGGGGCCTTCAAACTCATGAGGAAGGTGTTGTCTGTTCAGGCAACCACTTCAGCAGAAACAGCTTCTCCTTCCCCTAAAGGGCCGTTATCCTCCTCTGCACCCACTGCTACGTCTAAGCGTCGAGCACCAGTGTCTCAGTCACCCCTAGAGGGTGCCCCCTCTTCCTCGGAGGCTTCTTCAGATGCTCCCCCCGAGGAAGTTCCGAGGAAAAGACTGTGTAAGAGGAGACACTTAGATTCTCCACAAGAATCATTGACATCGGACACTGACTTAGATGAGTCAGAAGGGTCCCCAAAATCACCCTCGGAGGATGTCACCTTTTCTGACATCCTGGAGATCCTAAAACAGAGAGGTGATTGGCAAGCCCTTCCCCCTTCTGAGGATGAGTCAGTCTTGCTGAAGGCATTCGGTGCTCGCCCTTCCTCCTCCTGGGTCACTCCGCCCTTCGATGAGTTGATGGAACTGATTGCTCGAAGGCGTGGGAGGCACCTGACAGTGGAGCCAGTCCCTAGAAAGCCTAACAAATATATTACTGCCCCCCAAGATAAGGCTTATCTGACAAAGGGAGTGCCAGTGGATGCTATGGTGGTGGCAGCTGCCAAGAAAAAGGAGATGTCCGAATCTTCCTCATCTGTCCATCCGCCTAACAGAGATTCTAGGACTATGGACAGGTATGGGAAGCACATTTTTAGTTCAGTGGCTTTTTCTATGCGATCCCTGAACTATTTGACCCACTTCACATGGCTACAGAGGGATCTAGTCAAAGAGTTGGGAGATACCCTCCAGGGTACTACAGATGCTGCTGTTTCGGAGAAGGTTACAGCACATCTCAGTACCCTTACATCTATTGCAAACTCGTCCATGAGGCTGATCTCATATGCAGCCGAAAGATCGAGTAGGGCAGCGGCTTCAGCGATTGCTCTTTGTAGACAATCCTGGATGCGCTTATGTTCATTTGTGGAAGCCTTCAAGTCTTCCTTTACTAACGCCCCATTTGATGGTGCCACTCTCTTTGGACCCAAAGTAAAGGAGACCCTTACCCGGTGTGAGCAAGAGGGAAAGACTCTGTCTGCTGTCGGAGTCCGTTTTTCCACCCCATCCAGGCCGTATCCCAAAGGGCAACGTGGTGGAAAAATGTGGTTTCGAAAACCCCAAGGATCTTTCCCAGGCACACAGGGTGATGCCCCCTCTAGAGGCAGAGGAGGGGGCAGAGGTGGAAGACGTCACCCTGGCAGCAGAGGGGGTCCGCAGAACCAAGGTGACAGGGATACACTCCCCGGGAAACCTTTCCAGCACTCCTGAGAGGAGGCCCGACTGTCCTGCTCTGGAGGCAGTCGGGGGTCGCTTAGCTTTATACCCTCAGGCCTGGCAAAATCTTACATCAGACAATTGGGTAAAAAGCATTGTTACCAGAGGATACAGAATCCCTTCCTATTGCCCCAAATCCCACAGAAAGACTTCCAGATGTGCGCCCATCTGCGAGGTCCTGCAGCTATAGAAATTTCAAAGCTGCTAGAAAAAGAGTCATCCAACCAGTCCCAGCGGACCAAAGAGGATTCGAACTTACTCAAGGTTCTTTTAGTTCCAAAAAGACATGGGACTGGAGGCCAATTCTGGACCTAAGCAAACTCAATACCTTCATCAAGAAGGAAAAGTTCCAGATGGTCACGCTTCAATCGATCCTTCCATTTCTACAGAAGGACAACTGGATGTGCTCAATAGATCTAAAGGACGCATACTACCACATCAAGATGGCCAGGGTGTCCAGGGATCACTTGCGCTTCCGGCTGGGAGCCAGTCATTATCAGTTTCGAGCCCTGCCCTTTGGTCTGACCTCAGCCCCCAGGGTTTTCACCAAATGTATGGCAGTGGTAGTGTCTCACTTGAGACGCCTGGGATTCCAGGTGTTTCCGTATCTGGACGACTGGCTCCTTTCTGCCACCACCGAGTGTCAACTGATTCAGGCCAGGGATTACACGCTACGACTTTGTATACATCTCGGGATTTCCGTAAATTTCGAAAAATACTTACTACAGCCATCACAGCATATCTCATTCATAGGAGCAGAATTGGATACACGTTGCTTAATTCTAAGGCTTCCTCCAGAAAGGATAAACTCCCTACGAAACCATATATATCTTCTTCTATCATCCAGAAAATCCCCGGCGAAACTAGTTCTGAAGGTTTTGGGGCTCATGGCAGCTTCTCTCATTGCGATACCCTTGGGAAGACTGCACATGAGAGTTCTTCAATGGCTACTGTTTGCACAATGGTCATTCCAAAAGCTACCCCTGACACACGAAATTCTCATCACAAACATATGCAAATCACACCTAGCTTGGTGGCTACGGACTTGCAATCTTTCCAGTGGAAGACCATTTGTGCTCCCCTCGCCGACAGCAACGGTGACCATGGACGCTTCCCTGATAGGGTGGGGGGGCATCTTTCAGGGACAGACAGTCCAAGGCGAATGGACCAATTTGGAGTACAATCTGCACATCAATGTTCTAGAGTTGAGGGCAGTGTTTCTAGCGTTGCAACACTTTGCTCCCCTTCTTCCTCTAGGGACAATTGCAGTTCAGACGGACAACATGTCCGTAGTCTGGTACATAAACAAGCAAGGGGGAACCAAGTCTTATCAACTATGCAGAGAGGCCATGAGAATCTGACAATGGGCGGAGTCCACAGGTCGTTTTCTGATAGCAATGCACATCCCGGGGTTATCCAACGTCATAGCGGACAGGATGAGCAGAGCCATCCTGTTACCTCACGAGTGGTCCCTCAAACAGTCATTTGCAAAGGAAATTTTTCGCAAGTGGGGCCAGCCTTCCTGCGATCTGTTTGCGTCTCCAATGAATGCCAAATGCAGGAGCTATTTTGCCCTATTACCCCCTCCAGGGGAAGTCCCCAGGGACGCTCTTGTTCACGATTGGCCCCCGGGTCTCCTGTACGTTTTTCCTCCTGTTCCCCTGATTTCAAAATTTCTACAGAAAGCCAGCAACCTGCAAAGGACAATTATCCTCATTGCCCCATTCTGGCCTCATCAAATCTGGTTTCCCTCTCTTCTGGCACACCAAATGCAGGAACCCTGGATCCTGGACCCGGAGCCGGATCTACTGACCCATTCGTCAGGGGCTCTCCACCCGTTGCTTCTCTCCCTCAGACTAGCAGCTTGGCTGCTCCACTTCCCTTCTTAGCCAGGTCTGATCTTCTATCCCCAGCAGTTCAAAATATCCTGGTGGCTTCTCATAAAGCTTCCACTACAAAGATCTACACTAGTAAATGGAAGCGTTTTGTGCACTGGGCAACTACACAACAATTGGATCCCATAATAGCTCCTTTGAATAAGGTCTTGGAGTTTTTAACCGAACTGTTCCACCAAGGGGCTTCTCCTGCCACTTTGAGAGTGCAATTAGCTGCCATATCAAGCTTTCATGTGGGGGAAAGTGGGGCTCCTATTATGGCTCACAGACTTTGTAAGGCCTTTCTAAAAGGATCTTTCCATATTAGACCACCGGTTAGAAGTCCTACTTCACCTTGGAACTTGACCCTTCTCTTGTCACAGCTAATGCTACCACCCTTTGAACCAGCCTCTTCCTGTCCTTTGAAGTTTTTGTCATTGAAGACCCTTTTTCTGGTGGCTATCACATCGGCCAGGCGGGTATCGGAGCTTCAAGCTCTTTCTATTAAACATCCTTATTTGATCTTTCACCCTGATAGAGTATCTCTTCGCACTAATCCATCCTTTCTCCCCAAAGTGTGCTCCGTTAATAATATTAATCAGTCCATTGAACTCCCCACCTTTTTCAAGAACCATTCCAATAAGTTGGAATATATCACCAAACACCAATTACGTCCCGGCACTATTAAGGCTGTCCTTTATCTCTCCCTTTTTCTGCTGAACCTCCGTAATGCTTGAACAGCATAAACCACGAATGACGAATAGTTTGAAAAACTAATTTCTTTAATGTGAACAACCAAAACAAGTATAAAAACACCTCGGATTTAGCGCTTTCATCTCCCACAACGGAGACTTCTTCAGAATCCAATTTTAAACTAATCCCAACAGTCTTTATATATTGTACGTTAATTCCCAACAGTAGTTAATTGATTAATTACTTTGCAGTTAGATTTAAATTTAAAAGGGCATTACATCTTCATGTTGAACCATATAAAATTACAATTGATAATAAAATAAGATAAAAATTCAAAATATTGCATTCATTGAAAGTACTGAATGAATAATAAAGTGCGTAAATAGTGAGATCATTCAATAAATAATAAAATGAAATGAATTAAATATCTTGATGCTGATAAAAAAACACATGTACAATACCTAATAAAAATAATAATAATAATAATAACACAGTATGAATATGTATAAATATATAAATAATAAATTAAATAGATAGTTCTATATAAATGTATACATATATATATCTTAAATATGAATAAATATGAATAATATAATATTAATTTAATACTTTTATATAGATAATAAAATTAATTCTGTGCAAAAATTCCATAGCAGCAAATAGTACTGTCTTAAATTGTTTAAGAACTTCTAATATACAAACTACCAACTAGACATTCGAGGCAACATATTCGAAGAACATTTCAAATAACATTTCAAAAACATCTCATGATCCATTTCTCAAAAATCATTTTAAGGAACATTCCAAGAAACGTTTCAAAAACATATTCAAAAAACATGTCCCAAAACATTTAAAAAAAACGTTTAAAAAAAACATTTAAAAACATTTAAAAACATTTAAAAGAACCTTTCAAAGAACTTAATGGGACCAGTTTTTATAACATTTTGATTTTTGGGTCATTGGCTAAAATTTTCAGTGCAGGGGTGATAGATATATGGTCATTCAGACCCCAAATACCACAGGCATCAAGTCTGAGTTGCCATATCATCTCCCTGTATTCTACTTTGGTTTCCCAATCCTTAATAGTGCCGGGACGTAATTGGTGTTTGGTGATATATTCTTTTTGGTTACAAGTTTCCAGTTGTGTTTTGTTTTTCGGATCCGGACACGAGGAGTCCTTAATACGAAATGGAGAGCAGTACTATGCTAAATGAACTATTGCGAGTAATTCAAGCGTACTCGCAAACTGATAATGTTCCTGCAGGAACCTCTACCGAAATCCCCTGTGCGCAAAGCAGCCCTAAGGACCGGAGGGTCAACAGAGTGACGTCAGCAGCCGGCGACCAGCAGACACGAGGTGATGGGAACATGGAGGCTAACGCAAGGCGGAGAAATGCGAGCACAAGGGACAATTACCAGCATTTCAATAGGAATAATGACAGAGATGGTCCTGCTATCTTCGACAATTACAGAGACTTGGACTTTGATGTATGGCTCAACAAATCATTCACACGGAGCGGAAAAGGAAAAGACAAACCAGGTACCAGGGAATCTGTTAATACGGTTACGTATAAAGACAAATGTAAGGACTTTAAGAAACTTTTATTCAAATACAAGTCCTTAACTGTAGAAAACTGGTACCTTGAAAAATGTGTGAAAGAAAAGATAGTCCCTGAAGGACTTAGAATTAATAAATTTCCCAACAGTAGTTTTAATGATGAAATGTTTTTTAAAAAAGTATGTGATATTTTAAATGAGTGTGGACTGACAATTTTAAGGGCAATGATTCAATATAATACTGAAGTCTTGGAGAAATTGAAAAGTGACATTGATAAAATTCATGTTGATATTAATAATGATTTACTGCATTCTCTGGAAGACTATAAAGTGGTATATTACAGAACGCTGCATGATGCTGATATGGCAGCAAACATTAACATTAATCGTAAATTAAAGAAATTGGATAGGGATATCTCAGTTTATGAAAAGGGCAATGCTTACAATTTGGGAAAACCAATCCCTAATCAGAGGTCTAGCAACTATTTTAAACCTTCTTTTCAGAACAGGAATAATAACTATTTCCAACAAAGAGGGGCTTTTAGGGAGAAACGGTGGGAACGTGAAGCAATAGATATAAATAATCAAACGTATTATGATCAATTCCCAAACCTTGAAGGGGCAGGTAGTATGACTAATAATGATGCCCCTGTAGAAACAGAAGAAATACGGAGATCGGAGAGGTTGAGAAATAGAAATCAGCAGACCTCTTATGCACAAGCTACATCAGGAAATAATGCAGGGTTGGGGAGGGGATATCGTGAGCAGATTTTTCATTAACCCCTGCCCCTGAACTAATATATGATTTGGATATTGAACACATTACTGATGCTGACAATACTGATTTTAATGGGATTTTAAACACTTATAATAATTTTAACATTTTTAACTACACAGATATTAATGTTGATAAAAGTTTCTTTGAATTGTTTATAAAGGGTTTTACTTTTGTTCCAGTGGTAAAACCTAGCATTGACAAATTTATCCTGGACATTAAACTATTTACACGTAAACTTAATTTTAGGCACATATTCAATGATAGAACTGAACACAATAAGATGAACCCTCTAGCTAGGCGTAGCATATATAACCCACCCTTACAATATGAAATTCTGAATTTTGAAAGATGTATAATTAACAAAATTCGGGACGAACATAAAGTAAGAAATAGGGTGCAAAGTAATTTGGATAAAAAGGAAAAGAAATTATTACATGACTTAAGTAATAATAATAAAATACGTGTGATGAAGCCAGACAAGGGGGGAGGTATAGTCATTATGGACAAATGGGACTATACCAAGAGAATGAAAGATATTTTGGATAAGGACCACCAGTATTGTTTGGTGACCAAAAATGAGATAAACATACTGTACAGAAAGATAGATTTAATTTTAGATGATAATTTGTTCTGTGGCATGATAGATCTCGAGTTACACAAGTTTTTAACAGTACCAAAACCAGTTATACCTGCAATCTTTGGTATACCGAAGATACACAAGTCAGTGGTGGATCCCCCCATGAGACCCATAGTGGCCTCGCAAGGATCAAAAACTCAGACCATGGCAATTTACGTAGACACTATGACCAAGGAATTTTATGATAGATACGATCATATAATCAAAGATTCATGGGACTTTTTGACAAAAATTAATGAGAGTGCCTACAGTGATGGAACGTATTTTATAACAGTAGACGTCAAAGATTTATTTTCCGTTATTCCACAAACCATTGGTATGGAATGGTTTGAAGAGGTTCTTACAGAGATTAAATTTCTTACACCTATTCAATATAGAATTGTCCTAGAATGTATGGAATTGGTGTTAAAATATAATTTTGTATACTTTGAAGGAGACTACTACCATCAAAAAGAAGGGGTAGCGATGGGGTCTGCCTGCGCCCCAGTATATGCTAATATAATCATGCTACACTGGGAAAAACAATATGTTTTTAAATCTGTGTATAATCAATACATTGTCAAGTACTTCAGGTTCCTGGATGATATCTTTATCTTATGGAATGGAAGTAGGGAGAATATAATGGAATTTTTAAAGTATATTAATCATACTACCTCTTTTTTGAGTTTTGTGCATCAAATAGAAGAAGATGAAATACACTTCCTAGACATTAAGTTGAGTAAAGATAAAGTAAGAAAATGTTACAAATCAAATGTATTTAGGAAGGAACATTTCTCTAATACTTACCTCCATTACTGTAGTGACCACCCATACCAACTAAAGAAAAATGTGGTCAAGGGACAAATGATTAGGATGGCGAGGATGATATCAGAGGAAGAAGATTTTTTGAATGAAATGAAACATGTGGAGACAATGTTTATTGAAAGAGGTTACCCTAAGGATATCATAATACCTATAAAAGAATATGTAACGCAGGGTAGGCAGACTAGATACAAACCTCTGATATGCAGGAGGGATAACATTACAAGTGACAATGAGACAAATAATAATAACAATGTTAATATTACCAATGTTAATATGGATAGTAGCAATGAAAATAATGGGATTAGTAATAATTTCACACCATATCTTACTATTACTTATTACAAAGATATTGGGTGGTTAAAGAGGAGCATCTATGAAGTTTGGAACATGTTCAGAAATATGGCAGTAAAAACTGATGTTTTCAAGAGTGAGCTCAAACTCAGTTTTAGAAGAAACATGAACATCAAGAACACTCTGGAGAGAAAGAAAACAGAGAAGGAAGGGACTAGTAAAAAGTATGGGACTTTTAAGTGTGGCCGATGTGCACAATGCCCATACATTGCAGAAACAAAGGAATTAACACTACCCAACTTACATTTGACCCTAAAAGCTAAGAAATACAGCACCTGTTATTCCAAAGGTGTTGTATATTTAGTTAAGTGCAAAGCGTGTCAAAAATATTATATTGGGAAAACTGAAAGGCAGCTTAAAAATAGAATATACGAGCACATAAGAGATATAAATAGACATAATGACAATAATGCTTTATATCGACATGCAATAGAGTGTAAAAAAGCTGACTATAAATTTTGGGTATTGGAAGTAGTAGAGTGTATGGAGCGAGGGGGTGATTGGGAAACCAAAGTAGAATACAGGGAGATGATATGGCAACTCAGACTTGATGCCTGTGGTATTTGGGGTCTGAATGACCATATATCTATCACCCCTGCACTGAAAATTTTAGCCAATGACCCAAAAATCAAAATGTTATAAAAACTGGTCCCATTAAGTTCTTTGAAAGGTTCTTTTAAATGTTTTTAAATGTTTTTTTTAAACGTTTTTTTTAAATGTTTTGGGACATGTTTTTTAAATATGTTTTTGAAACGTTTCTTGGAATGTTCCTTAAAATGATTTTTGAGAAATGGATCATGAGATGTTTTTGAAATGTTATTTGAAATGTTCTTCGAATATGTTGCCTCGAATGTCTAGTTGGTAGTTTGTATATTAGAAGTTCTTAAACAATTTAAGACAGTACTATTTGCTGCTATGGAATTTTTGCACAGAATTAATTTTATTATCTATATAAAAGTATTAAATTAATATTATATTATTCATATTTATTCATATTTAAGATATATATATGTATACATTTATATAGAACTATCTATTTAATTTATTATTTATATATTTATACATATTCATACTGTGTTATTATTATTATTATTTTTATTAGGTATTGTACAACATATGTTTTTTTATCAGCATCAAGATATTTAATTCATTTCATTTTATTATTTATTGAATGATCTCACTATTTACGCACTTTATTATTCATTCAGTACTTTCAATGAATGCAATATTTTGAATTTTTATCTTATTTTATTATCAATTGTAATTTTATATGGTTCAACATGAAGATGTAATGCCCTTTTAAATTTAAATCTAACTGCAAAGTAATTAATCAATTAACTACTGTTGGGAATTAACGTACAATATATAAAGACTGTTGGGATTAGTTTAAAATTGGATTCTGAAGAAGTCTCCGTTGTGGGAGATGAAAGCGCTAAATCCGAGGTGTTTTTATACTTGTTTTGGTTGTTCACATTAAAGAAATTAGTTTTTCAAACTATTCGTCATTCGTGGTTTATGCTGTTCAAGCATTACGGAGGTTCAGCAGAAAAAGGGAGAGATAAAGGACAGCCTTAATAGTGCCGGGACGTAATTGGTGTTTGGTGATATATTCTTTTTGGTTACAAGTTTCAAGTTGGAATATATGTTACACAAGTTAGATGTTCATAGACAACTCAGATTTTACTTCGACAGAACAAAGGATCACAGAAAAACAGACCAGCTCTTTGCAGCCTTCTCAGACAGCAAGAAAGGTATGGCAGTTACAAAATGAACCCTGTCCAAATGGCTTTCTGATTGCATTATTTTTGTTTATACTGCCTCTGAACAAACTTTACCTGTCAAGCCCAAAGGGCACTCTACAAGATCAGTATCTACATCCCTGGCTCATGCAGCCCGCCTGCCGTTAGACACTATTTGTGCGGCTGCCACTTGGTCTAAACCACATACATTCATTTCTCATTACAAAGTAGACAGGATTTCTAGGGACAGGGCAACCTTTGGTTCCAGTGTGCTCAGGAACGTTCTCCCCTGAGTTCCTCAGGAACATGGAGCTAGGGACACTACCCAGGTGTAAGAACAAACGGCGAGATTGAACACTCTCACATATAGAAGTTATGTCCTTACCATAACGTTCCATGTGGAGTGTTCATCTCGCCTTTGTTCTTACATTCCCACCCTCCCACCCTCAGGAAGAACGTCCGGTTTAGGTGCCTGGTTTGTTTCTCCTGCTTCTGCCTGGAGCAGTTGTTATGGCTATGTATTTTAGCTATGTTTATTTTTGTTTGGCATGAATGTGTTTTGCTCTCTTCTATTTCTGTTGGTTTGCTTGCAAACTAGATCTGAGGTAAAGGCAGAGGGAGATTGTGGGAGTTAGGTTGGTCTCGAGCTTCTTCTCGATGCAGAGCTTTGCTAAGCGGCCGACACGGAGCCGAGGATCGGCTCCGAACCCAGGTGTAAGAACAAAGGCGAGATGAACACTCCACATGGAACGTTATGGTAAGGACATAACTTCTATTTTCCTTCCCTCTAGTTAGTTTTTGAACCAGGAGATGACAGGGGTGGTAAGGTTTAGAGTTGCTAGTGAAAGAAGGAGTTTATTGTGGTTAACCATATCGAATGCTTTGGACAAGTCAAGGAAGGTGGCAAATACAAGGAGTCCGTTGTTTCTGTGGGTATTAACAATGTTGGTGAATTATGTTAGTGCGGTGGTGGTGCTATGGAAGGGGCTAAAGCCATGTTGTTGTGTTGCTATTAGATTATTTTCTAGGAAAAAAGTCCAATAATAAACAAAAAAGGCACCAGGAGTACTTCTAAAGTAAGATAGCCACACACGTTTGTTCCAATATTCACCAGAAAGCCTGTATGAGCGCTTTCATTCCTTTAATGCATTACATTCAAGACGGAACTTCATCAGATGCAACATAAGACATCACTTCCCCTCATCTTATATACGTTTACATACTTGTCATGTGACCTGTCACCATTTTTTTAAAAAAACATACACACTAATAAAATCATTGACATAACACTTAATAAAACATTTAAATACATGTTCATTAATAAGACCTTTCACTTGGAATCTATTACCTGCATAATCTATGCTAAAAAATGTGCAAATTATTTTCTAGGAGATATTTCATTAGTTGCTTGTGTATTACCCTCTCTAAAATTTTAGATAAAGGGGGTAGTATGGCTATAGGGTGATAGTTATTGAGTTCCAGGGAGGTTCCCCCTTTATGTAGAGGGATGATATGTGATATTTTCCATAGCTTGGGTACTATACACTTGGAGATGGATTTGTTAATTAGGATGGAGACAGGATATGATATGGCTTCAGCAGCCAGGTGGAGGTATTCAGCGGGTAATTTATCTGTGGCTAGAGACATTGGGTTGAGCTTGCGGAGTAGTTTTTCAATCAATTTGGTTGGTCCTGGGTGGAAGCTGAACTTGGGGCAGTTGGTTGGGGGTGGGGGGTGGATTTGCAGGGGTGGGGATGTTGTCATAGGGTTGGTTGTTTGCAAGGGTCTGGATGGTTTGTGTAAAGTATTTATTAAATTGAGTGATGTCTTCTTGGTTGTTATCTATTTTTGGGGTTGGAGTAGTTATTTTACCTAGTTGTAGCATAGAGTTAATTGCTGCCCCAAATTTTTGTGGGTTGTTCCTGTGCTTATCCTGTAACTTTTGGTAGTAAGATGTTTTGTCTGTTTTGGTGAGTTTTTTGGCTTTGTTATGTAGTTCAGCATATATTTGTTTGTTCAATTGAGATTTGCTGTTGAGGTAGTTGGTCCAGGCCTTGTTTCTTTTTTTGAGGAGGGATTTTGTGTCTGAGGTTAACCAGGGGGCATATTTAGTTTTAATTCTTGTTGTTCTAGAGGGGGCGTGATGGTTAAGGGTGTTTAAGAAGGTAGTATTGAAATATAGCACAGCTTCAGGGGGGGGGTCCAGTTGCACATTTTTAGGTCGTTTATAAAGTTGGAGCGGTTAGTGTTTTTTGTTTCTAATTAGGTACGTAGATATTTGGGTCAGTTGTGGCGATTTTCATCTGAGTAAGAATGTGGCTTGGTGGTTACTCAGGGTGTCTGGTAGACACCCTGCTAGGGATATCAGTGATGGGTGGGATATGAGTATCCAATCTAGAGTGGATTGGTGCTTGGTTCTCTTGTCTGTTCTTGTAGGGGAAGTGATGAGTTGGGTTAGGCCATGTAGGTTAATATGGGAGAGTGGGTTATGACTGGAACAGTTTTGCCAGTCAGTATTAAGGTCTCCTAATACTATGCTTTCCTGGGGGAGGGACTTAGATATCCATTCTAGGAGTTTTTCTGTAATGGGGATATTGTTGCCTGGAGGGATGTATCATCCTATGATGTTGATGTGTTTACTATCATTAAGTTTTAGTTTTGGTTGCCTGGTTTAAATCAAGTCTCTGTTAGTATGACTATCTCAGGTTGATAAAAGGAGAGTAGTGCATGAAGGTCATGGACTTTGTTTAGTATACTTCTGACATTTAAATTTAAAATGAGGAGTGTGGATTTCTCTCGGTGGAGTAGGGTATCATTTAAGTTGAGGGTTGGGGCTCCTAGATTTTGTGGGCCTGGGTTTGGGTGTATATCACCACAGCTAATGAGTTGAGTTCTGAGGTAAAAATATAGTTTGAGTAGTTTGTTTAGGGTCTTAAAGTTCTTTATAGTTTGGAACTGGTAGTGTGATGGCTGTAATCCGCGAGCATAGTGGTTAATAAAGAAGGTTTGGTAGTGATATGGGACTAGTTGAGTAAAAGGGTGTGTTATAATAATGTTAGTGGAAGTAGTTTTTCTTGGTATGTGGATAAAATTAAGTTGTTTTTGGTCGTTGGTGATAGACGTTAGCAGTGGGAGGGTGGATACACCTAGGAGCAATAGTAAGAGGTGTATATATGTGGGTTTTGGTAGTTTGGGCATGGTTTAGTTGGGGGTTGGTCATGAGTGAGAGATCTGCTTGGGATGAGGTGGGTGTGGTGGATGATGAGAGGTGTTGTTTGTGATTGTAAGGTAGTTAGATAGAAAGACTGTGCTTTACAGGATGTGGAATAGTGGAAGAGAAGGAAATGGGTATGGGGTGGGGCAGATTCAGTGATTGGTGGTTAACATAAGGGGAGTGGCTAAGTTTGGTTGAAATGTAGCACTAGTGGGTGGGTGGGAATAGGGGGCAAGGAGGGGAGCGGAGTGAGCCTGAGCACAGCGAGGACGAGCACAGCGGGTCTAACACTGACTCCAATTATATCCCTGGGCTTACTTCTTTCCTTTCTTTGTACACCAACTGTATCTTTTCACTTGTTTCTGTTTACACCAAATGTGTATGTTTGGCTGCATTGTACTAGTTTAATTTACTTATACTTATGCAGTCACACTGAAAGGGGTCTGGGGAAGCTTCCTCACCACAAGCAGGCCAAAAGATAACTTTCAAAATGGCACCGCTCACGAGACCCACTAATATAGACTAGTTAATGTGCATGGGGGAGGAGGGAGTTAGAGGAGGGCGATACAAAATTGGGGAAGGTATAATTAGAAAAAGCAGGTAGAGATCTGGCCCGCCCCCTCATGGAAGACTGCAAAGAAAAGCAGTCAGCATAAGAAGTGGAAGCCTTGGAGCTGTAATGTAAGTGTAAGCAAGGAAGAGGTAAATGTTTAGTACAATTACAAAAGATTTAGTGGACAGATGTTCAGGGAGAGCTATTTGGAAAGAAGTGAGTCTCTGAGTGGAGTGAATTGCTAATGGAATGATATTCCATGTTTTGGCCGCCACACAGGATTAAAGTAGTTGACCAGCAGGTAGGTTGGGCTAATAGGTTTGCAGAAGGTGTTATTTTACTCATCTAAAGGACCTGCTGGGAATGTAGTGGGTAAATAGGGACTTCAGGAGACGAAGGTCTGGGGGTTTGAAAATTATTTTGTGAGTGGTCGTTAATTGAAGATAGGTGAGCTAGTGGGGGAATTCAAGCCAGTTTAATGAATGTAGGGATATTGTAACATGCTTCTAGTTTTATTTTGGTAAGGACTAAATGCTGGTTAGCAAGGGGCACCGTAGACATGGGGAGCGAGTAGCTAAGTAGTAGCTAGTGCTTGTTTAGTAGGGGAGAGAAAGGAAATGTTTGTGTCTGGATAGAATGCCTAGTTTTCGGTGTGTTTTGCTGATATTGTGTTGTATGTGAAAGTCAAATTTTAGGCTTTCATCAGCTATTACTACTAGTAGCTTAGTGTGGTTTACTACTTCAGTTTTTGTGTTGGTCTGGGAAAGTATGGTAAGTTGGGATTTTGTTTATGGAGGTACTTTTCTTAGGGGTAAATATAATAAGTTTGGTTTTGTTAGGATTTAGTGATAGTTGGTTTTTGTAAAGTCTTGTTTCTATAGAAGAAAATGCTGACTGAGTGATCTGTTGTAGTTGAGATAGTGTCAGCAGAGCATGTTATTGTGGAGTCATCTGCATATTGTACAAGAGATCACTGACTGAATGATGAGTGAAGGTTATTGATAAAAATATTGAAAAGGAGAGGTTCTAATACAGAGCCTTGGGGGACTCTGCTCAAGCTGGGGAGATACGAGGATACTGACTTTTGCCATTTAACTACCTGTTCTCTGCCAGACAAATGACTTGCACACCAGTTTATGGAGGGAGCAGATAGACTGGTGTTTGAGAGCTGTAATAGAAAGAGTGAATGAGAGATAGTATTAAAGGCTTTTGATAAATCTAGGAATAGAGAGGATACAATTTTTCCTGAGTCACGGGCTTTGTTGACTGAATCCTTGAAAGATATTAAGGCAGTCAGAGTACTGTTACCCGGTCTGAATTCATGTTGCATTGGAGACAGGATTTGGTTGTTTAACAGGGGGTGTAGCAGTTGCTTGTGTACACATTTTTCAAGGAGTTTGGAGATGGGAGATAAAATAGCTATGGGACAGAAGTTAGAGATATCAGTTGAGTTATTGCCTCTGTGAAGGGGTAGAATAAAGGCTCTTTTCCAAAGTTTGGGGACATAAGGTTCTAGGATGGATCTGTTAATGAGTATACTAATAGGATAAGCAGTGGTTTCTGCAGCAATTTTTAGAAATTCAGTGGCTATACTGTCTGCTGTGTTGGAGCTGGGTTTAAGTTTCAGAAGTAGTCTTTTAATAGTAAAAAGTGGAAGTGTAGTGAGTTAGAATTTAGGTGAATTATTTATAGTTGATTCATCTGAAAGTGTGGTTGAGTGGAGATGGGACTGGAAGAGATGGAGTTGTGTAGTTTGAACAGAATAATTTGTAGCAGTTAGAGGCTGTGAAAAGTTAGCTCTGATGTTAGCTATCATGTTTATGAAGTGTGAGTTGAAGAGACTTGATACTTGTTCTGGTGATTTGCCTGGGTAAGGACAAGGGTTGCTTTTTGTCCATCTTTAGAAGTGAACCTATGGAGGTCCAGAATTGTTTGGGGTTGTGTTTATGGTTTATTTGAAGTTTTACATAATAGTTTTTCTTATATTTGTGTACTAATCTTTTCACTTGGTTAAAAAACTGTTTGAATGTTAATAGGTCATAACAGTTGTTATGTTTTTGCCACTGTTTCCAAGTTGTATCCCTAGTTAACATTGGCTCTTTAGTAGGTTTGATTAACCATTGAGCATGGCTGGTTTTCATCCTTTTTCTTGAGGGGGTGCAAGACTGTGTAATATTTTTTAAAATAGTAGTATTTAAAGTACTGGAGTGCATCATCTAGTGGGAGATAGTTTAGGTTATTCCAACTGATGCTTTTCAGCATGTTGTTGAACGGCTGTGGGTCAAAGTGGGTAAGATTCCTTAACATGCTTAAAATGATGATGTTTTTTGTATAGGGTACTGTTTGATTAACAAAAGCTGGAAGGTGATCACTTAGTGTCTTAGGGAGGGTACCAGATGATGAGATTTTAGTAGGGTCAGAAACTAGGATCCAGTCTAGGATGTTACCTTCTTTAGTACTATTATTATATCTTATGGGAAAGGTGATAAGTTGAGTGAAGTGAAACAGGTTTATATTTGATGATGGAAATTTTGAACAAATATTTTACCAGTTAATATTTACGTCACTCAGAATTATAATTTCATTTTTAATAGTGTGGGAGACTCAAGGTAGAATTTCCTAGTATTGGTGTATTATTACCAGGGGGAATGTATAGAGCTGTGATATAAAGATTTTTTGATTTATTTATTTTGAGAAAGGAGGCCATAATTTTGGCAGTGCAAAACTGAGGGATGTGATCACCGTATGGGAATATATTAAAGGTATTAGGAGAAAGGAGAGCAACTTCACCACCTTTTTGGTAGGTCTGTCTACCTTTATTGTGAAGTAGTTAGAGACTGGGACATATATCTGAGTAGCTTTCAGTTCGGGTGTATAAGAAGATTTTTTTTTCAGATGTGGGTTTAGTGATAGTTATGGATGAGTTGAGTGAAGAAAGTTGGAGTAGTGTAAGAAGTGGTATACTATGAGACATCAAAAGTATGTGTGAGGTAGAGAGAGCCATTAGGAAGGGTAGTGGAATTTGGTAGTGGGTGCTTTGGAAAGATGACTATTAGAATTTGATTGGTGTGTAAAAGTAGTCGGTGGGGCTGTAGGGTTTAAATGTAGGAGTAGTGAGGGTGGGAATTGGGTGCAGGGTAGGGTAGGGGAGTGGAGAAAGGCCGAGCGAAATGAGGGTGAATGGAGTATGTTGGACCTGAACCTGAATGTGGGAGCTGACAAGAACAATCAGTAAGTTCAAAAAAATTAGAGTTATTGTTATGTTGTTAACTCTAAAGACAAGGCAGCTAGACTGGGAATTTACACCATAATAGGCTGAAATAGTATACCAGAATTAATAGAAGGAAAACGGGAAGAAGAAGAAAGTGTGGGGATAGAACTTTAAGTGAAAGATGAAGGAAGAGAAGAGAAAAAAGAGTTAGGACAGTAGAATGGTAGCTTAGTTTGGACAGTTAAATGTACAGAGAAGCAAACAGAGGTAAAGTTTAGGTTGGTGGGAAGAGATAAGGCAGGTAGCAACAGGAAACTTCCAGGAGTGAGGACAAATGAGAAAGCTAAGAGGTTGAGGTTTACACTTGGAAAACTAAGTGGTACAATAAAGGTGAACAAGAAAGAGCCAAAGGAGAAAAAAAATGGTTTTAAAATTTTGCAGTCATGTATTAGAAGAAAAAGAAAAGTTAATGACAGTGGTGCACTACTAATGGAATGTTGCAGAGAGCTGAGGGCATGGAACACAAGAGCGACCCAGCAATACGCAGTGTATGACCGAAGAATGTAAAAATATAAAACATACAGTTAAATGGCACATATATAACGTAAAAAGATGGGTAATAGCAGACAGAGTTTGGTAGCAGTTAGTGTAGCCAAGCTGGTTGTGTTTCGCTCTTTCACAACTTGCAGAGATTTATAGAAGTTAGTGTTCTTGAGATCTATGAGAAGGGAGAGAGGTAGAAGATTAAATCTGTACAGTATTCTTTGCTATTCAGAACAGCAGTAGCATGAGATACAGTAAAAAAGCAGGCTTGAAAAGGATAGAACAGGAAAAGTAAACACAATTAGATTCAAAGTCAGCACAGTGGTTTTAGTTAAATATGCATTAGCATTTGCAGTCCTCATACAGTATTACGGGGGACAATACCTCATACAACATTATGAGAAAAAAATACCTTATGTAATAAGCAATGTAATAGAAGTAGTAAACACTGTGTTGTTGAACTAGCTAGAATTCATAAATACTCAGAAAATGTTACTGTTCAATATTACAGTATGCAAGCAGCAGTTTGAAATAAACAAGGTGAAAAATTGCTTGCAACTTCTCATATAAACCAAAAAAGAACAGCAGTAGAGAGATATTGGATGCGTAAAAATGATCATAAAACAAAATCAGTGTTTCTTTTAAAACCTTTCTTTTAAAATAACATAGACAGATGCAGAATTTAATCCTAGTATTATTGCTTGCACATCACCAGAATGCAGATTGGGTAGCCAGAAAGAAAGGCCATAAAAAAGATGGCAGGAATCACTAGCAGGAGTTTTTAAACTTGCAAGGAATGTTGGGAGTATGGGGAAGAGTGAAAAAAAAGAAGGAAACGTGATAAGATTAGAGATACTAGGGTCAAAGAAAAAAGAAAAAAAGTGTGGACATGACTCTGAAAGCAGAAGTTGACAGGAGGAATCAGTAAGTTCAAAAAAGTTAGTTATTGTGCTGTTAACTCTAAAGACAAGGCAGCTAGACTGGGAATCTTACCCTTTGAACTATCCACTACATCAAGACTGTTCACAAAGTGTCTAGCTCTAGCTGTAGTTTATTGTAGGCTACAGGGTATTTTCCATATTTAGATGACTTGCTTATCTTTTTAGAATATTTTTCAAAGTGTCAAGAATCTCTTACACAAGCTAGGATTCCAAGAGAACATTCAAAAGTCTTCCTTGACTCCCACACACAGAATTGTATTCCTGGGATGTCGACGAGACACCTCAGTTCAAACAGCTTTTCTTCCTCAGGAAGAAGTAGATCTTTATTTAAGATATATTTTTCCACTTGGACTTGGTCACTGTGACTCTCATGATACCATTGGCAAAATTCCATGTGAGAAAGATACAGTGGTATCTGAAATCTCTTTGGTCCCAGCATCAACACCAGTTATCTTTTCAAATCCCACTGCTGAGATTTGTTAGAAGAGAAATCTTTTGGTGAAGACAGCAGATATCCATAAATCCAGGTCTCCCTTTCTCCCTTCCTGCTCTGTAGTAGCAGTCATCACAGGCACTTCAGGGTTTGCTTGCAAAGCAGTTTCAGGATGGACAAAAGTACTGGGTATGGGACAGCAAGGAGAGATGCAAGCCCATAAATAGTAAGGAGATGCTTGCCCAGATCAGGGCAGTCAACTCTCTGAACCATCTTTGGTCTCCAGGACCTCTTCAAGTTGTTACAGACAATATCATAGTCACATCAACAAGCAATGGGGAACCAGGTTGTACCCCCTTTGCAGACAAGCCATGTTGGGATATATCTTGGGATATAGCTTCACAGCACATTCTCACTCTAAAGTCATCCTACATTCTGTCAGAGAAAAACTGTGTTGCAGACAAGCTGAGCAGGACCAGGACAGACTCTAAAGAATAGAAACTAGATTATGTAATAGATCAGGAGGTCTTCCAAGATTTGATCTATCTGTGGGGAGTTCCTCATGTACACCTTTTTGCCTCCTCTCTGAACAATCAACCGACAAGACACTGTTCCAGGACTCCCTGCAAGAAGGCAAGAATATGACACTGTATGTAGCTAGATAAAATATATTTTGCGTATATTATGGAGGAACACAACTATGTACTTTTCTTATGAAAGTATAGTGGTCAGGGAAACACTCCCTAGTATAGAATAACTATATGTAAAACAATGAAGTAGCTAATGCTTAGATTTCACTGTGACTATAGGCTGCTTAGAACAGCTATTGGTTAGTTACTGTCCAATGAGCAACATAAGAACAGCTGCAGTTTGTGATAAATAATTTATGGGAAACATGAGAATGCAGCCAATTCCCACTGTTCATCTACAGCTATCACTGTGCTTTTTAGCACAGCTCAAAACTTTTCATCACTGTAAATAGAAACAAATCAAACAAAGGAAATAAGAACCAATCAGCAAATAACTCAGGAAGAAATCAGATACGCAGAAAATTGCAGCAATTAACTTTCTCTTACAAAAATAAATACTATATAAAGAAGTATGGTTTCAGTGCACCAAATAGTTTTAATAACAGAATAGCAAAAACATAATTAAGTCTAGTATTATTTTTTATTTTCAAGGGTGGCCATGTTGGTGCAGTGATTAGAGTTGCCACCTCACAGCAAGAGGTTCCCTGGTTTGATTCTCAGCTGTGGTGCCTTCTGTGTAGTGTCTGCATATCCTCCCTGTGGTCATGTGGGTTTCCTCTCGGTGCTCCAGTTTCTTCCCACATCCCAAAGATATGCTGTAAGTGGATTGGACACTCTAAATTGGCCCTAGGTGTGAGTGTTTGTGTTTGTGTGTGCCTCCTGTGGAAGGTTGGGTGCTGGGCTGGCAAAATGACACCGTAAAACTCCACTCCCAGTCTGTGGACCATTGTTCTACTTTGGTAAACCCTATCCAGGAAAAGCCAAAAGGAGAAGAAGATTATTTTTTTTATTTTCCTTGACTAGAACTCAGAAAAATTGTCAGATTAGTTGAAAATGTGCCCAGCCATTTTATTTAACATTTGTTTACTGGGAATGTCTTACTTGTAACGAGTCAGTTTTTAGCAGAGGACCAGGGAGTAATGTGAGAGGAAACCGGAGCACCTCAGGAAGTCCACAGGAATGCAGGGAGGACATGCAGACTCTGTATAGAAGGCACCCTAGCCAAGACTCAAACCTGAGAACATCTTGCTGGTGTGGCGACAAAGCAAACTGCTGCACCACTGCACCATCCAAACACTTCAGAGAGTTGTTATGTCATTGTGGTGTAGCAAAATGCATATGCACTATATATTGCAGGCCACTGCTCCTTTATGTAATAAAAATATGTCTCACAGTAATGCTTCCAGGCTAATTGATTTTGAAAACTAGTTAAGATTCTAAAGTGCCAGTATCATATGTTCAGTCTCAGAGACTATTTTCTAAATGGGACTAGAAAATGCCCTAGATGTCAGAAGATTTCTCGTTTTATTAGATTACATTTAAAATGTCTTACAGTCATGTAATTTAAAAGTTTAATGAAAACTAAATATCTCAGTTTAAATTAAATATATGGATGGTTATCTGAATGTAAGTACTAGACATAATGTTTAAGGTGTTAAAACATTTCAATAGCAAACTTAAAGAACATGCACTGGAGATGGCATGAGTAAGCGGGTTTAAGAGTGGATAAAAGGGTTTTTATTTCATTTAAAAAAACTGAAGGTATTGTACTGATGGACACAAACTTTTGAGAATTTTGTACCAGAGAGAGAAAAATCTTCAGCTGCATCCTGAAACTAAAATCCAGATAGAGTGCCAAGAAACATTTACAACTGCTCTGCAGAGATCAGGCTGCACAAGACAGAAGTGTGACTCGTCAAGAAGCTTCTGAATATGGGAATAGCCTGTAGTTGAAAATAAGAAGTTATGTACTTACCATAACGTTCCATGTGAGTTGTTCATCTCATCTCACTGATGGGTTCGGAGCCGATCCTCGGCTCCGACTCGGCCAAATGCTAAAGCTCGAGGTCTTCAAACAGCTCTTGGCCTACTCCCTATCCCATGATGCAATAGTGCTTCCCTCAGATCTTGTTTGTCCAGTCATACTGATAACTAAAGACTATAGGCATAGAAATAAGAATACCATAGACAAGGAAAAAATATCACTAGGACTTGTTGGAACTTCCCGGCCCTCAAGACTTTAAAGGAAGGGGATTGGTGGCTGGGATGTAAGAATGAAGGCAAAATGAACAACTCACATGGAACGTTACGGTAAGTACATAACTTCTTAATGTAAAGTTGTTCTATCTCAGCTTCATTCTCACTAATGGGTAAGCGTCCCAAGCACCATCTCCTTGAGTGGCTCATGGGAGTATGTTTCTCAGAACCATAGAACCAAAGGAGGCCCTGTCCCTGGAGGCGTTATCCAATTTGTAATGAGTGATAAAGGTATGAGGTGAGGACCATGTGGCTGCTGCACAAGTAGAAGCATAGGCAACCCTGCCATAAAGGCTGAAGAAGTGGAAATTGTCCTGGTTGAGTGAGCCTTGACTTTATGATTTAATGTTATCTGCAAAGAGCTGTATGTGAAAGCAATGCAGTCTGACAACCATTTTGATAATGTGGTTTTAACCACAGGAGTACCCTTCTTTGATTCTGAAAAGGAGACAAAAAGTTGGTTCGATTTTCTGAAGTCCTTAGTCCTGTTTAGATAGAATCAAAGTTGCCTATGGACATTGAGTTTGTGCAATATGTGTTCCATTTTGTTTGTATATTTGGGAAAAAACACAGGTAATTCTATAGTCTGGTTGAGATTTGTTTCAGAATAAACCTTAGGTAGGAATGAAGGATTTGTTCTCAGAGTCACTCTATCATTATGAAAAAATCAGGTATGGGACTTTGATGGACAAGGCATGTAGTTCCGAAATTCTTCGAGTGGAAGTAATAGCTACTAAAAAATGGTCTACCATGATAGGTATTTTAAATCACAGGATGATGCAGGCTCAAAGGAGGGTAAAATGATCCATGAAAGCACAAAATTAAGACTCAATAAATCAGTCATGAATGGCAAAGGCAAAAGCAAAACTTGAAGACCTCAACTACGACAATAAATGTTGAATCCAAGGCAAAATAGCTTACAAATCTCTTTAATACACGCTTTCATCTCACAACTTCATCAGAATACTGATGAAGTCGTGAGATGAAAGCGTGGAACTGGGCAGCCAAGCTGTCAATTTTTAGGGTATGAATTGCAAGATGAAGAACTCCTGACGAATGTATCAGAAAATCTGGAACTGGGTCCAGGATCCATGGTTCTTCCAGTAGATGAGGCTGTAGAAAGGGGAACGAAATTTGATGAGGCCAGTAAGGGGCTATCAAAATAATGGTCCTTCCCAGAGTGCTGGCTTTCTGTAAGAATTTGAGTATCAGAGGAAATTGGGGGAAAAACATAAAGAAGTCCCAGGGGCCAACTGTGTACAAGTGCATCCCTTGGGGCATCTCCAGAGTTGGGGATCAGGGCAAAGTAGTTGCTGCATTTGGTGTTTGCGGGGGTTGCAAAGAGGTTGCAGCAAGGCTGGCCCCATCTGCAGAATATCCTTTCTACTACTACTTCTTTCAAGGACCACTCATGAGGAGACAGTATTGCTCTGCTCAATTTGTCCGCTATCACATTGGACTTCCCCAGAATGTGCATTGCTATCAGAAACTGCTGGGTGGAAATTGCCCACTGCCATACTCTCAAGGCCTCTCAACATAAGGGGTATGATTTGGTTCCTCCCTGTTTGTTTATGTACCAGATCACTGACATATTGTCCGTCTGTATTGCAATAGTCCCTAGAGGTAGAAAGTTTTGAAAGGACTGCAATGCTAGAAGTACCACTCTCATCTCTAGGACATTGATAAGCAGATGAGCCTCATGATTCTCCCATGTGCCTTGGGCTGTCCTTCCCTGAAAATGCCTCCCCCACCCTATCAGGTAGGTGTCCGTGGTCACAGTGGCAACCGGGTTTGGAAGAACAAAGGGACGTCCTATTGTCACTTGAGGAGACGTCAGCCACCAAATAAGATCCTTCTTGCATGACTTTGTTATTATGATGTGGTGAGACTTTGGAAGTTCCTGATAAGACCATTGCATGAAAAACAGCCATTGCAGTATCCACATGTGCATTCGGCCTAATGGAATGGCAATGATGGCTGCTGCCATGGTCCCCACTAATTTGAGCACTATTGAAACTGGGGCTCTCTGTTTGGGAATGAGATTCAGAATTTGTTGTCGAAGGCTCACCACTCTTTCTATTGGAAGTTTTATGGTCGTGGAAACTGTGTTGAGATCTGCTTCAATAAAGACAGTATGTTTGAATGGCTGTAAAGCAGATTTATCCTAGTTTATAGTAATCCCCAAATGACTGCAAAGATATAAGGTTGTCTCCCTTGCATGTATGAGTTGATGCTTGGTGGTGGCGGTGAGGAGCCAGTTGTCTAAATATGGAAACACTTGGAATCCTAACCACCTCAGGTGAGCCATGACTACTGCCATGCATTTGGTGAACACTCTGGGGGCTGTAGTGAGACCAAAGGGCAGAGCCCGAAACTGAAAGTGACTGGCTCCCAGCTGATGATCCCTGGATGTTCTGGCCATCTTTATATGGTAGTACGCATCCTGGAGATCTATTGAGCACATCCAATCATCTTTTCCTAGAAAAGGAAGTATAGACTGTAGCCTGACTATCCGAAACTTTCTTTTCTTGACAGATTTGTTCAACCTGCTGAGATCCAAAATTGGGCTTCAGTCCCCTGTTTTCCTTGGAACTAAAAAAAACCTTGAGTAAGTTCCTGATCCTCTCTGGTCTGCTGGGACTGGTTGGATGACTCTTTTTTCTAGCAACCTTGTAGTCTCTATGGTTGCCTATTCCTTGTGATTGGGTGGCACATCTGGGATTTTTTTCACAGGGGTTAGGGCGGTAGTAAAGGGAATAGTGTATCCTCTGGATATTATTCTTTGTACCCGCCGATATTTTGTGATTTTTAGCCGGGTGTCTGGGTACAAAGATAAGCATCTCCTGACTGCCTCCAGAGATGGACAGGTGGGCCTCCTTTCAGGAGAGCTGGTAGCAATTGCCAAAGAACGGATCCCTGTCACCCTGGTTCTGCGGGCCCCCTCTGCCGCATGGATGGTGTCTCCCATTATTGTCCCCTCCTCTGCCTCTAGAGGGGGTTTCACCACGTGTGTCAAAGTAAGCTCTTTGGGCTTTATGGAACTACATTTTTCCACTTTTCCAACCTTTAGGATAAAGTCTGGTAGGAGTGGAAAAACAGACGTCTACGGCAGACAGAGTCTTTCCATCTTGCTCACACCTGGTAAGCGTTTACTTCACTTTCGGTCCAAAAAGTGATGAACCATCAAAGGGGGTGTTTACAAAGTCTGACTTGTAGGGCTCTGCAAAGGAACATAAACGCATCCAGAAGTGTCTTCTAAGAGCAATTCCTGTACCCACTGCCCAACTCGTTCCATCCACTGCATATGAAATCAGAAGCTTGGAAGAGTTTATAAGGGAATTATCTGAAACCCCCGCAGCTGCCGCACCCTGTAGTGTATCTCCTAACTTCTTAAGGAGATCTCTGTGTAGTCTAGTGAAATGTGCAAGATAGTTCAGGGATCAAAGAGTAAAGGCCGCTGAACTAAACATGTGCATGTGAGAGTGTTCAATCTCGCCTTTGTTCTTACACATGGGTTCGGAGCCGATCCTCGGCTCCGTGCCGGCCGACTGCAAGCTCTGCATCGAGAAGAAGCTCGAGGACATCTAATACCCACAATCCCCCTCTGCCTTTACCTCAGATCTAGTTTGCCGCTGCTGCATACGCATCGCTGGAGGCTAGCTCGAGGCTTTTTACAGATAAGATTTTAACTATTTTGGTTAAATTTTCAAAGAACTTCTTTAAGATCTATAGTTATTGAAAGTTAGTGTACGGTGTGTGAGTAGAGCAGAATTCTCGGTACCATTAGATTAGTTTAACTTAGTTTAACTAACTGGTATAGAGTTTTTCGGGGCCTACCACCCCTACTTGGATTGACAATCGGACTTACAAAATACCGGATTTGACTTTTTGTTACCTGGATTGACTGTTACTGGACTTGACTGTTTTCTTTCTCCTTTCATTATGTCTGAGAAAATTAAATCTGGCTTCAAACGTTGTCAGTGTGGCCAAAAGATGTCGGTCACAGACAACCACAGTTCCTGTGTCTACTGTCTTGGCCCTCTCCACTTACAAGAGGACTGTTCTATTTGTCACTCTTTTAGTGGGAGGGTCATGACAGATAGGCGCAGGAAACTGATGGATAGAGGATTGTTGAAACCCTCTTTCCAGGAGACTCTGGATGCTTCAGACCAGGCATCCAAGTCCTCGAAGGGGTCGAAGACGTCGGAGCCCAAGTCATCGGCTCCGAGCTCTTCGGTATAGTTAGATCACCGGTTCCACAGACTTCGGGCCGAGTGTTCAACTGTTGGCAGTTTCGAGCCTCGAGTCTTGGAACCGGTGACGGAGCTCCCTCCACCGACTCTGTTGAGGTCGGCTCCGTCTTCGATCCCTTCGACTCGTTCTTCCAGGCCCCTTTCCGACACCGATGTGGACCGTGTGGTGCAGAAATTGATGGAGCATACGGCCCTATCCAAGCTTATCTCGGTCTCCTCTCAGTTGATGTCGAGACTTGAAGGCCTGCCACTATCTCCATCTGTTCCTCCTCCGAGACCTGTCCAGTCTTCGGAGCCGGAAGAAGCTGAACTGATGATTGTGGAGCCCTCGGTGCCAGAACCATCTTTTTCTCGGTCGGCACCGTTCACCTCGACTCCATCCGATCCGGTACTGGAGTCTCGGGGCCGAAGATCCATCCTTGGTTCCGGGACCGAGAGTCGGACCGATGTTTCAGTTCCGACGCTCCCTCTCGGGGCCTCGCACGGATCGACTCGGTTCTGTCCTCGGGTCGGTGCCTTCGGTTCCTGTTTCGGGATTCTTCCCATTTCTTCGGAACCGGGAGATACCTCGACTCGGGACCCGGGGGCCTTCGACCTCATGAGGAAGGTGTTGTCTACCCAGACAACCACATCAGCAGGTACAGCTTCTCCTCCCCACAAAGGACCGTTATCCTCCTCTGCACCCACGGCCACGTTCAAGCGTCGGGCACCAGTGTCTCAGCCAACCCTGGAGGGTGCCCCCTCTTCCTCGGAGGCTTCTTCGGATGCTCCCCACGAAGAAGTCCCTAGGAAAAGACTGTGTAAGAGGAGACACTTGGATTCTCCACAAGAATCCCTGACATCTGATACTGACTTAGATGAGTCAGAAGGGTCCCCTAAGTCACCTTCAGAGGATGTCTCTTTTTCTGACATCTTGGAGATCCTAAAACAGAGAGGTGACTGGCAAGCCCTCCCCCCTTCTGAGGATGAGTCAGTTTTGCTGAAGGCATTTGGTGCTCGCCCTTCCTCCTCCTGGGTCACTCCGCCCTTTGATGAGTTAATGGAATTGATTGCTCGAAGGGCGTGGGAGACTCCTGACATGGTGGAACCAGTCCCTAGGAAGCCAAATAAGTACATTACGGCACCACAGGACAAGGCTTACCTCACCAAAGGAGTTCCAGTAGACGCCATGGTGGTGGCAGCGGCCACGAAAAAGGAGATGTCGGAGTCTTCCTCATCTGTCCATCCACCTAACAAAGATTCTAGGACCATGGACAGATACGGGAAGCGCATTTTCAGTTCAGCGGCTTTCTATGCGTTCCCTGAACTATTTGACTCATTTTACACGTTTACAGAGGGATCTAGTCAAAGAGTTGGGAGATACCCTCCAGGGTACTACAGATGCTGCTGTTTCAGAGAGTTACAGCGCATCTCAACACCCTTACGTCCATTGTAAACTCGTCCATGAGGCTGATATCCTATGCAGCGAAGGATCGAGTAGGGCAGCGGCTTCAGCGATTGCTCTTCGTAGGCAATCCTGGATGCGCTTATGTTCATTTGCGGAAGCCTTCAAGTCTTCCTTTACTAACGCCCCATTTGACGGAGCCACACTTTTGGCCCTAAAGTAAAGGAGACCCTTACCCGGTGTGAACAGGAGGGAAAGACTCTGTCTGCTGTCGGAGTCCGTTTTCCACCCTTCCAGACCGTACCCCAAAGGGCAACGTGGTGGGAAAATGTGGTTTCAAAACCCCAAGGATCTTTCCCAAACACACAGGGTGATGCCCCTCTAGAGGCAGAGGGGGCAGAGGTGGAAGACGCCGCCTGGCGGCAGAGGGGTCCGCAAAACCAAGGTGACAGGGATAATCTCCCTGGCAAACTTTTTCAGCACTCCTGAGAGGAGGCCCGACTGTCCTGCTCTGGAGGCAGTCGGGGGTCGCTTAGCTTTATACCCTCAGGCCTGGCAAAACCTCTCTTCAGACAATTGGGTAAAAAGCATTGTTACCAGAGGTTACAAAATCCCATTTCTATCCACACCCATTCCAAAGAAAACTCCCAGATGTACCACCCCATCTGCGAGACCCAGCAGCTACAGAAATTTCAAAGCTGCTAGAAAAAAGAGTCATCCAACCAGTCCCAGCGGACCAAATAGGATTCGGAACTTACTCAAGGTTCTTTTTAGTTCCAAAGAAAACAGGGGACTGGAGGCCGATTCTGGACCTAAGCCATCTCAACACCTTTGTCAAGAAGGAAAAGTTCCGAATGGTCACGCTTCAATCGATCCTTCCATTCTTACGGAAGGACGACTGGATGTGCTCGATAGATCTGAAGGACGCATACTACCACATCAAAATGGCCAGGGCATCCAGGGATCATTTGCGCTTCCGGCTGGGAGCCAGTCACTATCAGTTTCGAGCCCTGCCCTTTGGTCTGACAACAGCCCCCAGGGTCTTCACCAAATGCATGGCAGTGGTAGCGTCTCATCTGAGGCGCCTAGGATTCCAGGTGTTTCCGTATCTGGACGACTGGCTCCTGTCTGCCACCACCAGGCGTCAACTGATACAAGCCAGGGATTACACCCTACAACTTTGTACACACCTTGGCATTTCAGTAAATTTCGAAAAATCGTTGCTACAGCCATCACAGCATATCTTATTCATAGGAGCGGAATTAGATACGCGTCATTTAGTTCTAAAACTTCCTACAGAAAGAATAGTAGCACTTCAATTCAACATTTCCCTTCTACTGTCGTCCAGAAAGTCTCCGGCAAAAATTGTTCTGAAAGTTTTGGGTCTCATGGCAGCTTCTCTCATTGTGATACCATTGGGAAGACTGCACATGAGAGTGCTACAATGGCTTCTGTTTGCACAATGGTCATTCCAACAACTTCCACTGACTCACGAAATTTTGATAATGAAAACATGCAAATCACACCTAATGTGGTGGTTACAGACTCCTATCCAGCGGAAGACCATTTGTGCTACCCGCACCGTCAGCGACGATAACCACGGACGCTTCCCTGATAGGGTGGGGGGGCATCTTTCAGGGACAGACAGTCCAAGGCGAATGGACCAATCTAGAGTACAATCTGCACATCAATGTTCTGGAGTTGAGGGCAGTGTTTTTGGCGTTGCAACACTTTGCTCCCCTCCTTCCTCCAGGGACCATTGCAGTTCAGACAGACAACATGTCCGTAGTCTGGTACATAAACAAGCAAGGGGGAACCAGGTCTTACCAACTATGCAGAGAGGCCATGAGAATTTGGCAATGGGCAGAGTCCACCGGTCGCTTTCTGATCGCAACGCACATCCCGGGGTCATCCAACGTCATAGCCGACAGGCTGAGCAGGGCAATACTATTGCCTCACGAGTGGTCCCACAAACAGTCAGTTGCGAGAAGGATTTTTCGCAAATGGGGCCAGCCTACCTGCGATCTGTTTGCGTCTCCAATGAACGCCAAATGCAGGAGCTACTTTGCCCTATTACCCCCTCCAGGGGAAGTCCCCAGGGACGCGCTGGTGCACGATTGGCCCCCGGGTCTCCTGTATGCTTTTCCTCCATTTCCCCTGATTGCAAAGTTTCTACAGAAAGCCAACAACCTTCAGAGGACTATTATTCTCATTGCCCCGTTCTGGCCTCGTCAAATTTGGTTCCCCTTTCTATTGCGTCACCGCATTCGGGGACCTTGGATGCTGGACCCAGAGCCAGATCTACTGACTCACTCGTCAGGAGTTCCTCACCCATCTCTAGAATCTCTCCATCTAGCAGCTTGGCTGCTCCGCTTCCCTTTCTAGCCAGGTCGGTTCCACTTACATCGGCGGTTCAAGATATTTTAGTAGCTTCTCATAAAGTTTCCACTACTAAGACTTACACCAGCAAGTGGAAACGTTTTGTCTTTTGGGCGGAGTCACATCATTTGGACCCTGTTAGAGCTCCGTTAAACAAGGTTTTAGAGTTCTTGACTGAACTATTTCATGAAGGAGCTTCTCCAGCTACTTTAAGAGTACAGTTAGCTGCCATTTCTAACTATCATGTAGAGGAATGTGGTGCACCTATTATGGCTCACAGACTGTCTAAAGCCTTTTTAAAAGGTTCTTTTCATATCAGACCACCAGTCAGAAGTCCGACATCACCGTGGAATTTAAACCTGTTGCTCTCTAAATTGATGTTGCCACCCTTTGAACCAGCCTCAAGTTGCACATTGAAATTTTTGTCATGGAAAACTTTATTTCTAGTGGCCATTGCATCTGCTAGACGAGTGTCTGAGCTTCAGGCCCTTTCTGTCAAGCATCCTTATTTAATATTTCATTCTGACAGAGTATCCCTACGCACTAATCCATCCTTTCTTCCCAAAGTTTGTTCTTCTAGTAATATTAATCAGTCCATTGAACTACCCACCTTCTTTAAGAACCACTCTAATAAATTGGAGTATATGTTGCACAAACTGGACGTCCATAGACAACTCAGATTTTATTTGGATAGAACAAAAGATCACAGGAAATCTGATCAACTATTTGTAGCTTTTGCTGACAGCAGAAAGGGTCTTGCAGTTACAAACGAACTCTTTCTAAATGGCTAACTGACTGTATCACATATGTTTATGAAGCCTCTGATCAAACATTATCAACAAAACCCAAAGGACATTCCACCAGATCAGTTTCTACATCTTTGGCTCACGCAGCTCGCTACCACTAGACACTATTTGTGCGGCTGCTACTTGGGCTAAACCACATACATTTATATCTCATTACAAAGTGGACAGGGTTTCTAGGGATAGGGCAACCTTTGGTTCCACTGTGCTCAAGAACGTTCTCCCTTGAGTTCCTCAGGATCATGGAGCTAGGGCGCTACCCATGTGTAAGAACAAAGGCGAGATTGAACACTCTCACATAAAGAAGTTATGTCCTTACCATAACGTTCCATGTGGAGTGTTCATCTCGCTTGGTTATTACACTCCCACCCTTCCCACCCTTAGGAAGAACGTTCGATTTGGTGTCTGGTCTGGAGTATTCTCCTTCTGCTGTTGCAGTATTAGTGTTACTATCATACCCTTGGTATGTTTGTATATATGTACTTTTATGTATATAGTTTGGCATGTGTGCGTGCTTTATGTCTGGTTTGCTTGCAAACTAGATCTGAGGTAAAGGCAGAGGGGGATTGTGGGTATTAGATGTCCTCGAGCTTCTTCTCGATGCAGAGCTTGCAGTCGGCCGGCACGGAGCCGAGGATCGGCTCCGAACCCATGTGTAATAACCAAGGCGAGATGAACACTCCACATGGAACGTTATGGTAAGGACATAACTTCTTTTTTCCGTATCTGTCCATGATCCTAGAATCTCTATTAGGAGGATGAACAGATGTGGAGGTCTGTAGTCTCCGATAGCTCCCTCTTAGTGGCCACTGCCACCACCATAGCAACAATGGGTACTCCTTTAGTAAGGAATGCCTTGTCCTGAGGTGATGTAATAAATTTATTTGGCCTCCGAGGGACTGGTTCTATGGTATCGTGGGACTCCCATGCCTTTCGAGAGAGAAGGTCCCTCAACTCATCAAAAAGCGGAGTCACCCAAGAGGTGGAGGGATGAGACCTGAAAGCCTTCAGGAGTACTGACTCATCATCAGTAAGGTTAAGGGGATTCCATTCACCCCTCTGTTTTAGGATTTCTAAGATATCACCAAAAACGATATCTTCAGAGGGGGACTATGGAGACCTTCTGACTCATCTAAGTCAGTATCTGATTTGATGGATTCCTGTATGGAATCCAGATGCTTCCTCTTGCAAGTTCTCTTCCTGAGAACCTCCTCAGAGGGAGCTTCTGGGGTGGTCCCAGAAGAAAAGGGCTCACCCAATTGGGGGGACCTGAGACTCTGGGTCTCTATGCTTTTGAGGGATCAGTGAAGCAGAGACAGATGCAGGAACTTTAGGGGAGGAGATTGCTGGTACTGATGATGTCGGTGCCCTAGAGAACAACACTCTCCTCATGGCATCAAAAGCCCTGAAGCTCTGGTCTGAAAAGATGCCTGGATGCATAAAAACAGGCAGTCTCTGCGGCACCGAAACCGTGGGCTCCGAGCCCAAGGTAGGTGCTGAGCTCACCCGAGCCGAGGCCCCGAGAGGCAAAGTCGGTACAGAAAGATCGGTATGACTATCCTCTCCGGTGAGTGTCGGCTCCTAGACTCTAACGTGGGTACCGAAGAGGTCAGAATAGTCAGAACCGAAAGTCCAATGGGTGTCAGCTCCGACGGTTCCACAATCATCGGTTCTGAATACTCTGGCTCCGAAACTTTGGGTTGAATCGGAGGAGGAATTGAAGTAATGGGTTGAGTCTGGGTCGGTTCCGAAGCCCTAAGGGTCGGAGCTGACAGAATTTTGGCTAGTGCCTGTGACTGTAGAAGTCTCTGTACCACTCAGTCCATGTCCTTATTAGATAGTCTTGAGGACCGGGAAGCAATGGATGATGTCTCAGACTGGAGGATAGGAGATTTTAAAGTGAGAGATACTGGCTCCAAGGCTGGGGACCAGCTCCCATTGACCACAATTACCTCCGGCTCCATAAGCTTAGGCGCCAAGGTGGCAGTCTTACCAGATTTAGTTGTTTTTGAAGTCAATGAGCCCTTTTGTGACTCCGACTCTGACAGTGAGCTTGTAGACCCAATTTTTGGAGACTTAGTAGGCTTGTCCTTGTCTAAGGCTTCTTGAAAAGAAGATTTCAAGACACCTCTTGCTATCAGTTTACTCTTGCATTCATGAAGAACGCGAGAGCTAAAAGAGTGACATATGGCACAATTTTCCTGTAGGTGAAGCTCACCTAAACAATAAAGACAATTTGTACGGCCATCTGTAACTGACATCTTCTGTCCGCATTTCAGACATTTTTTAAACCCAGATTTAACTTTTTCATTCATAACTCTGTCAACTGAGAATTACTCAAGGCAGAACAAACACAGCACATAGATAATATCTATATAAGAAAAAATAACCCTAATAAAGGAGGGTCTAACTATAATAACTATAATAACTATGAAACACACCAAATTGTTCAAGAACTATTATATAACCTTAATAAAAACCACAGGGTTGAATAAAAAGTATTTGCAAGTAAGCAAAGATATACTATTAATGCCCTAATAAAAAAACGGGCTATATATAAAGGATAGGGAGCAAGTTATGTAAATCTAACTCTAACTATTCTAGTATGCATATAGAAAAAAGGCCTAAAAATAAATGGCCTCAAGAAAGGGAGAAAAATCACTCTGACAATGACTAACAAAAGAGACAAGTGTCTCAAGTTGCTAACTGTAATCTAACAACTAACAATAAACAGGAATGAAAATATTTTGTTTAGACAAATATCAAAAATTTGACAATGCTGGCCAGAGCTGTTCAAAGAACACCTGATCTGTTGCAGTGGCAAACAAGATCTGAGGGAAGCACTATTGCATCATGAGATAGGGAGTAGGCCACGAGCTGTTTGAAGACCTCGAGCTTTAGCATTTGGCCGAGTTGGAGCCGAGGATCAGCTTCGAACCCATCAGTGAGAATGAAGGCGAGATAGAACAACTTCACATCTCATATTAAACACTAGCATGTGGACTCCATTTCTGTGATTCGTGTCATGTTCGACCAGCCTTGTAGTGATTAGTCAGATAGAAGCCATTGTACAGTTATTTTCAAAATGTTGCTCTAATTTTAAAGTGTAAGTTGATCTTCTGGAACATGAAACATTTTTGTAAATAAATGTGTGATCTTATCATTTCAAGTTATTTTTGTCACTTTGTGTGTGTTTTTTCACTTGGCATCATAAACATAACACTGATCTGCAGCTTCTAAAAGATTCAGACACAAATTAGTCTCTTCATCTGTTCATTGTCATTCAAGATCAGCATTAATGAGAAGAAAACTGTTGCTTGTTTCCTGGTAACTTCAGAATGGGATACTAGCATTTCAGGCATATTGTACCCAAGTTTCTCTGATTTGAGCACTTATTTATTGGAAGAAGGAATAGCTTCCCTATTTAATTCAGGTGAATTAATTTCTTTGGTTATACCTAAGGATGTTTTATACTATAAATTGTTGAAATGTGTCACATTAAGCCTTCATCAAAGCACAGAAAGTGTTTCTTGAACCTCCCATTTGATAACAAAACATAATTTGATATTCCTTTTTCAAAAACTATGATCATATTAAAGGAAAGAAAAAAAAAGACCAGACTTGGAATAATGTATTCATTGACTGGTATATCTCTGTCTTTAGGAAAATTAGAACATATTTGCTGGTGTAGAGTTAGGTCCCTAGAATAAGTATTTGTAGAGCTACTGGTTTGCAAAAAGAAAAAAAAAAAATAAAACAGGAGGTCAGATAGGACTGGATCTTTAATGGCTTGAAAAGCAAGACACAGGTCACTTCGGAGCAGCCTATAGGCTAAGTTGAAGGATTTAAGGCCTTAAGTTTTCTCAGTAAAGTAACTTGGGGGCCTTTCTAATTGAGTGATATGATTTATACATTCCAAGGGGACACTGTATTCAGTGATGGGTCTGATAACAGAAGAGTACAATGCCAGTATAACTTCCTTGGATCTTGAAGATATTCCCTTGGAAATTAACTGGGCCAGAGAGAAGTATTTCCTGACTGAATCATTAATGCCTTGAAAAGCAAGACACAGATCACTTCAGAGCAGCCTATAGGCTAAGTTGAAAGATTTAAGGCCTTGAGTTTTCTTGGTAAGGTATCGTGGGTTCCCTTTCTGTTGAGTGATATGATTTGATTTGATTTATATAAACCAAGAGGGGTATTGTATTAAGTGATGGGTCTAATAACAGAAGAGTACAATGACACTATGACTTCCTTGGCTCTTGAAATATCCCCCCTTGGAAATTAACTAGGCCAGATAGAAGGTTTTCCTGACAATGGTGGAAATATGATGAATGAATGAGAGAGAATTGTCCATGTAAGTACTCAGGTTTCTTATGATTGTGTCAGTCTGAAGAGAAGTACCATTTATAACACATAAGGTGGGACATCTTTTTTTGGTGAATGCTACTGTGCTTCAGTTGTTTTGCATTTAACTTAAGACTGTTTTCAATACACCAGTTAATTGCATATTATAGCCCTTGCTGATACTGTTCGGTATCAATATAATGGATAACAGTGCCCGACTTGCAGTCATGAGCAAACTTGGTCAACCATACTTCTGAGATATTAAACTGGATTTCTGCAAAATAAATACCAAGCAGGAGCGAGACCAGCACTAATTCCTGTGGTACCCTACTACTTACAGTTTTACATTCAGAGATGGTACCACTGACGTTTACAACCTGTGATCTAGCAGACATCCAATTTACAATGGAATGGAAAACATGCAGAGGGGGTTTACATTAAATTCATCAAATTTTTTAGCAATACCAGTGAGAGGAATAGTGTCAAGAACCTTGGCCAGATCAGTATAGGCAGTGTGTACAGAGTGCTCACTGTCCATAGCCTCTGTAACATTTTCATAGAAGCTTATTAGGTTCTACAGACAGGATTTGCACTTCACAAAACCAAACTGATTTGATCTAAATCAGTTAAGTTGCCTGCAGTTACAGAAATTAATTTTGCAATGATACATTCCTTGGCTTTGCATAGAAGGCTGGTGAGGCAAATTGTCTGGCTCTGCAGAATGGTCACCTTGTGCAGGGGAACCACAGTGGCTGTATCCCAGGCATGAGGCACAAACTCTGTGAACCAGCTGAGCTCAAACAGTTTAAGGAGCGACTTAGATAGTGCATACTCAGCACTGATGATAATGCAGCCTGGTATGTGGTCTGGCCCCATGGAAGTATTATTTGTAGTATTTGACAGGAATTTTAAGATTTATTCCAAAGTGAGCTCAGTGGAAACTAGATTTTCAGGGATTCTGCAGGCAAAGATGTGTGCATAGGTGGAGTAACAATCAATTTGTCTGCGAATATATTGATTACATCCATGGGCTTGGAGTATGTGATATAATAACAGAAGAGTGCATCATTGGCTATTATTTCTTAATTTCCTGACACAACTAAAGAAATATTTGTCATTTCCTAGTCGTTCTCAAAAGTTTCTTGCAGGCATCTATCACTGTGGTTCTGATGTAAGGGGATGAGGATTTCTTACAAATGTTCTTAATTTCCCTCATTTTTTATACAGTTTATTAATACTGGAGTTCCACAAGAGAGGTTCATTCTTGAATTTACCACTGGGTGGGCACTGAGTTTTCTATGTGGCTATTTAGGTGCTAGTTGAAGTCAGTGGTGAATGAAACAGCCCTCTATGCTGGGTGATTTGCAGGGTATTAGTGGGACTTTTTCTTCTACTAGCTGAAGTATTTTGGCTCTGATGAAGTCCCTAGAGATGTTGTCATTTGGTGGTAGGGTGGTAGCACTAGGCCTGACAGATAAGATGATTGACTTGCTGTCAGATTTAACCAGGGATAAGGAGATGCAGGGTGGGGTACAGTCAAGGGATAGGTTGCTAAGGACCAGGTCAAGAATATTAGTGCTTCTAGTGAATAGTTTTATGATGTGCTGTATTGCATTGACATTATCAAAGTCTAGGAAATGCTAAGCATATCATTTTTAGATGTTTAAGTGTGCCAATTAATGCTTGGGTAATTCAAGTCCATTATCAAGCAGATAGTGTTACTTCTTCTCACAGCAGCCTAGTTTTTGTAATGAAGATTAAACATTTTCACCTTTTGAATTTAGGTGTGCTCACAGTCCTTCATTATAGTTAAGAAGGTAAACTTGCAATAGTTTTCAAGGACTTAGTTTTATTTAACTAGCGTCTAAGCAGTCTACACCCTCATTCATACCCTCATTTACAGTCCTTTTCACCGGATCAAAAACTTTATTGGATTTGTTATAGAAGACCTTTCCATTGTGAATTTACTGTGCTTTATGATCTAGGTTTCCTGACTTTCAGATTTTCCAAAGCATTGTCTTACTATGGAGACAAGTCCTGAGATGGCCACTGACTTTTATTATGCTCAATCTCACCTTTATTCTCACTGATGGGTCAGATCCAATCCATCGGATCCATCTCAGCCTTTTACAAAAGCTTGAGGCCTTCAGCAAAGCTTGTGGGCAGTCTACTTTAACCATAATGCAGTTTCCTGTCTTCCACAGATCTCTTTTGCCACTCTGCAAAGGACGTAGTTCCCCAGCAAGCTCTGGTCTGTGTCTTTTTTATTTTTTATAATACTTTTACAGATTTGAAATCTTCTTTATAAGCTTATTTTTGGATAGTTTCTCCTTTATTATTTAGTAATTTCCTTACCTGTTTTTCTCCTTTTTTAAGAGCAAGTGTTATCCTATTCTTCCTTTCTCTACTAATGTCTGTTTAAGTTAGAGGATATTTCTTTCCCCCTTAGGTGTTGTTCCTTTCTATCCCCTACATCATCCGTTTAAGTTAGAGGATGATTTTGTCATATATATAAAAAAAAAAAAAAAGAAAAGGACTTATTTCTTACTTTTTAAACTCTGCATAGCATTTGTTTAAGTTAGAGGGCATTGCTCTGTATGTGTGTGTGTGTGTGTGTGTGTGTGTGTGTGTTTGTGTGCTATTTTTTGATATAACTTACCTTTCTTGGTTTCAAAAAGTGTGAACAGTGTGGAAAGAAGATGCCCCTGGGTGATTCACACGCTTTATGTATGTATTGCTTGGGGCTTCTACATCTTCAAGAATCATGCTCCATTTGCCACAGTTTCAATCAGAGGGTTCTTATGGAGCTTAAGAATAAACTCATATTAAAGGGGATGCTTAAGACTTCCTTTTCTGAGGCGATTTCACCAGAATCCACAACCTCTTCAAAGTCTGACAAGCAACAAAAATGTACTTTTTCGGTTCAGAAGTCTGCCTCTGAGCCAAAACAAAAAGCTCCTAGACTCTCTGCTCCAACAGAACCTCCAGAGAAAGCAGTCATTCCTGGATCAAAGAGTTCATCAGACCAACTTGAACCCTTGGCTCCTACCTCTTCAGCTCCCAATGAATTTAGATACCAGAGCCATTCCCCATCCTTGAAACCAATACCTTCTTGGCTCCCATCTCCATTTTTGACTAAATCAAGGTCTTCAACCCTGTCTACTCAGTCTACCAGGAGTTTTTCTGATGATGATGTGGATAGGGTAGTGCAGAGGCTCTGAAAGACACTGGCCTTTACCAAGCTATTACTGTATCTGAGCCCAAAGGAATCAGAATTGGCAAAGTCTTCCTAATCTACACCTGCTTCTCCTACAATTCATCACCTGGTTTCTGAGCTGGAAGATCCAGATGTCCAACTGGGGTCTGTCTCAGATCCTAGACCCTTCGGTTCCTCAGACCCGATGTCTGCCCTGAGTGTTTCTGCTCAATTGGAGGAGGAGACTTCTAGGAGCCGACACTCCCCAGTCAGATATGTAGGGTGGGTTTGGATCTCTCTGGATCTGACCCAACCTATGGGGGCTTTGGCAATAATGAGTTCAGATCCTACCTCTGCCTCAGAGCTTCTGTCTCCTGTGCCAGAGATTCTTTCAGCCCTGATAACCCTTTTGTCAGATATGGGGTATTCTTTGTAGCAGGGACAGTGCCTTTGAGGTTATGAGGAGGGTAATGACTGCATCCCAGTCTCAGACACAGTCTATCCCTGATCTTCCTTCCAGTTCTGGGCTGATGACTTTACCTTCTCATGTACCCTCTTCACAGGACCACAGAGACTCCAGGTCACAGGAAGTCCAGCAAGGGACCCCCCTTCTGAAACTTCCCCAGACTACTCCACTGAGGAAGTCCCTTGGAAGAGGACTTGCAAGTGGAAGCATCTTAATTCCCCAGAGGAGTCATTCACATCAGATACTGACCTCAAGTGATGCAGAAGGGTCCCCATGGTCACTTCCTGAAGCTGTTGGAAATATTAAAGCTGAGAGTTGACTGGCAGTCTACATCCCCTTCAGATGAGGAGTCTTTATACCTGAAGGATTTCGGGTCTCGCCCTTCCACCTCTTGGGTGATCCCCCCTTCTGATGAGCTTATTGATTTAATCTCGCAGAAGGATTGGGAGACCCCAGACTCCATAGAGCCAACTCTTAGGAGGCCAAATAAATACATTACTGACCCTAAGGACAAGCTTTTCCCAACTAAAGGTGTAGCAGTTGATGCCATGGTCATGGTGGTGGCCACTAAACAGGAACTATCTGAGACCAGTTCCTCTATCCATCCTCTAAATAAAGATTCCAGGACCATGGATAGGTGTGGGAAGATGTTTTTTCATCAGCAACCTTTGCCTTATGTCGTGGAACTACTTGACCCATTTTACTAGATTACAGAGGGTCCAGTTGAAAGAACTGTCAGACTCCCTCCAAGGAGCTGTAGCTGACGCAGTGGCAGATAAAGTCATCGCTCAGCTCACAATTCCTCAATTCAGTTGTGAAGTCATCCATGAAACTTGTATCATATGCAGCAGATGGAATGAGTAGGGCAGCAGGTTTAGGTATCTCTCTTGGGAGGCAGGCCTGGATGAACCTTTGTGATTTTGCAGACACCTTCAAGTCTTCCTTTATCAATGCCTCTTTTGATGGCTCCTCTCTTTTTGTGCCTAAAGTAAAAGAAACACTCACCAGGTGTGAACAGGAAGGCAAGATCTTATCTGACATTGGAGTACATTTTTCCACACCTACTAGACCCTTTCCCAAAGGTCAGACAGGTAGTGGAAAGATGTGGTTTAGAAAATCACAAAGGTCTTTCCAAGACACATGGAGTGAACGTTCCAATAGAGGCAGATGGGGGAACAATAATGGAAGATGCCACCCTCATGGCAGGGGAGGCCTGCAGTTTCAGGGCTGCAGAGAATCTTTCTTTGGTAGACCTTTTCAGTGTCTGGAAAGGGTGCCTGATTGCTTGCCTCTGGAGGAAGTTGGGGAATGATTGCACTTTCATACCTACCAAAAGATAAATGACAGATGGGTGCAGGACATAATATCCAGGGGATTTATTATTCTCTTCTCCTTCCCCACTCTGGTAAACAAATCAGTTCCAGACATTCCATCCAGTCAAAAGGAACAATCAACCTTAGAAATTCAAAAGTTGCTAAGAAAAAGAGTCACCCAAGAAGTCCCCGCAGACCAGAGAGGATTCGGAACTTACTCAACGTTCTTTTTAGTTCCAAAGAAAATGAGGTACTGGAGAACCATTTTGGATCTCAGTATTCTGAGCAAATCTGTGAAAAAGACAAGTGCTGGATGGTGACACTGCAGCTGATACTTCCATTCTTGGAAAAAGACAATTAGATGTGCTCTACAGACCTTCAGGATGCATACTACCATATACGAATGGAAAGGTGATCCAGAAGGCACTTGCGCTTTTGGCTAGGAGCCAGTCACTTCCTATTTTGAGCTCTTCCCTTTGGTCTCACTACAGCCCCTCGAGTGTTCACCAAAAGCATGGCAGTAGTGGTGGCTCACCTGAGATGACAGGGATTTCAGAAGTTTCCTTATCTGGACAACTGGCTCCTAACCACCCTGACCAGGCATCTTCTGCTACAAGCCAGGGACTATACTCTACAACTCTGTTCCACATTAGGAATTACCATAAATTGTGAAAAATCTGCTCGAGAGCCATGTCAGAGCTTGGTGTTCATAGGAGCAGAAATAAAAACAAGAACAATGATAGCAAAACTTCCATGGGGCAGACTAGATGACTTTCAGCATTATGTAAGACTGCTGATCAGAAATAAATGAGCTACTGCCAAACTAGTTCTCCAAGTACTGGGAAAAATGGCTGCTTCAATCGTTCTTATTTCCCTAGCTTATCTCCACATGAGAATTCCTCAATGGTTGCTTTTGACTCAATGGTCAATTCTAGAACTTCCAATAACACACAAGCTCATGATAACCAATTCATGCAATGGTGGATTCACTCTCTTCTGGTATCTCAAGGCTGTCACTTTATTTCCCTCAACCCCAAGCCATGGATGCTTCCCAGTTAGGGTGGGGGGGGGTGCATTATCTGGAGAAGACAGTACAAAGCATCTGGCATCAACACAAGGCTCATTTGCACATACACATCCCAGAGATGAGGGCAGTGATTTAGCATTACAAGCATTTCAGCATTCTCTCCCTCTGGGAATGATAGCAATCCAATCGGACAACATGTCTGTGGTCTGGTACATAAACAAACAGGGGGAAACCAGATCCTACCCCCTTTGTTGAGAAGCCCTAAGAATCTGGCAATAGGCAACAGCTTCCAGCCGCTTTCTGATAGCAATGCACATTCCAAGGAAATCCAACATTATTGCAGACAAGTTGAGCAGAGCCATATTATGGCCTCATGAGTGGTCCCTTGATCAACAAATTGCAGAAAAAAATTTCTGAAAAAGGGGCCAGCCTTGCTACAATCTCTTTGCTTTGCCCACCAATACCAAATGCATCCACTGCTTTGCCCTAATCCTCCCTCCTGGGGAGTCACCAAGGGATGCACTTGTTAATGATTGGCCCCCCGGAAAATTTTTATGCCTTTCTGACAATTCCTGTAATTCCCAAAGTTTTACAGAAAGCAAGTTTATTGAAGACGACAATAATCCTAATTGACTCTTATTGACCTTGACAGATTTGGTTCACCTTCCTTCAGCCTCATGTTTGGGATGAACCATGGATTTTGAATCCTGCTCCAGACCTTTTGACTCACCTATCTGAGATGGTTTATCCCAATCTGAACAATCTCAAACTAACAGCTTGGCTGTTACAGTTCCCCTGATTGCCAGGTTTCCTTTCCTTTTGTCTCTAGTCAATCACATCCTGTTACCTTCCCATAAGTCATCTACATGTAAAGTTTACAAAGAAAAATGGAATAGATTTGTTTCATGGGGCAACAATAATCAAATAGATCCTTTTACTTCACCCATATATTCTATTATAGAATTTTTGGCTAAGCTTTTCAGTGAGGGTGCTGTGGCAGTCACTATTAGAGTTCAGTTGGCAGCAATTTCAATTTTTTTATAGGAGAAAATGGTTGTGGTATGATGTCAAACAGACTTTGTAAAGCATTCTTGAAGGGAACTACGATGCTAAGACCCTTCCCCACCTTGGGATCTGAATTTTATATTGCCAAACATCATCTGTCATTCCTTCGAGCCATCTTCTACCTGTGACTTGAAGTTTCTTTCTTGGAAAACGCTGCACTTAGTGGCCATTACCTCAGCAAGGAGAGTTTCAGAATTGCAAGCTTTATCTGCCAAGCCACCTTACCTGGTATTTCATAAGGAAAGAATGTCTTTATGCACCAACCCCTCATTTCAGCCCAAAGTTGTGTCTGAAAGTAACCTCAATAAATTTATTGAGTTACCGGTATTCTTCCCAAATTTCTAAAAGAAAGGGGAATATTCATTACATCTTCTGGACGTTCATAGACATTTCTACACATAACTGCAGAAATCAGACAATCAGGTCAGCTATTTGTATTTTACTCTGATGTTAGGAAAGGTCTACCAGTAGTGAAAGTTACCTTATCCAAATGTCTTTCAGATGGTATTTCCTTCATTTATAGTTCTAAGAGCAAAACTCTTGCTACTCCTGTTAAAGTTCATTCCACTAGAGTGATAGCTACTTCTGCAGCCTTTCAAGCTAGGCTGCCTTTGGATAATATCTGTGCTGCAGTAATACGGGCAAAACCTCATACCTTTATTACGCATTACAAAGTAGATTTGGCCTCAAGGAGTAGGGCATCTTTTGGTTCTATGGTTTTGAGGAATATTCTCCCATGAGCCACCCAGGAATCAGGTAGCTTGGAATGTGGTCCTGTCAGTGAAAATAAAGGTGAGAGTGACAACATCACATAAAGAAGTTATGTACTTACCATAACGTTCCATGTGTGTTGTCCATCTCAACCTTTGTTCTCACAACCTACCCTCCATACCCCCTGCCTATACTCCTGGGAGACTGAGTAGTACTCAGTAATTGGATATTATAGGACTCTATGGCCCCAGAAACAATCCTTTTCTGTTAAGCTTTTGAAAGCTTTACCTCTAATATAAGTTATCAGTGGCAAACAAGATCTAAGGGAGTTAGGGAATTGCATTATGTGTAAGGTAGAATGGCCATGAGCTTTGCTGAAGGCCTCAAACTTTTGTAAAAGACTGAAACGGATCTGATGGATTGGATATGACCCATCAGTGAGAATAAAGGTCGAGACGGACAACACACATGGAACATTATGGTAAGTATATAACTTCTTTTTTTCTAGTTTAGTTGTATCTTACCCAACTGTGATGATTTATTAAAAAGGGTAGCTATTAATGTAATATTTTCTGCCATTTTTAAGGAACCTATTGATTGTTAGCCATTATTTTCTTTCGTACAATTTCATACAACACAGAAATGTTGTAAATACAGTGTATACGTGTCTGGACACAGCAAGGCTATAGTGCCTTATTTGGGATTTGGTGTGATTAAGTGGACCCTTTGAGCATTACCTTCAAAGTAAGTTTCTTGTCACCAAAACCTTGCAGTGTGTTATTATAGCATTGTGTATGAATAGCCATTCACTAGTATCAAAAACCACCTAAAACTGTGAGTATCAAAAAAAGTGTATTACATTAAGCCCTTTCATCCACCAAAGAACACTGGACTTCTTCAAAATAAACACTTCATACAGAACAGTCAATTTATATAGCAACAAGCTAATCAAAATAAGGCAATGATTACAATCAATGAAGCATTTAAAAAGATAAACATACAAAAAATTTCAAATTCAAATACTTTTCATAAAAAAATGTTTAACCCTTAATTAATTTATTTTGATATACCTTTAAAATGTCATGTAAATTAAAGAAAATGCTTTAGAAAAACTGTAAAAAAAGATTTAATCAGTGGGAATCCACCTACCTAACATAATTTTTCTCCCTTAAAAAACACTCAACATTAGTCGGTTCATTAAGTTCTGGAAATTTATCATCTTATAATTTATTTTGGCACAATGTGTCTTTTTACTCTGAAGAATCCTTATAATATCGCCCTCTGTAATCCAAAGGGACACTATCCAATACTGTAAAATAAAACTTCTTAAAAGAAGAGCAAACAATTGTATGTTTAAAAAGGGCATTGTTGTCATTGGGTCTATATTAGAACATCGAAGTTTCAAAACTTTGAATGTTCTAATATCAAACCCTATTACGCGAAAGTTGAAAATATCGAAGCAACAGAAAACCAAATTTTTTCCTAGGGGAAGAATTTGGTTGTCAGTTTCTGTTGCCTCTGTATTTTCAGCGCTGTGGTGAAAAGTTATGGGTCAGGTTCAGGTAAGTGTGCGATTGGGTGCGGGTTAGGGTAGTTAGGGTTAGGGTGCAGGTTAGGTATGTGTGCGATTGCATGGACGTGAGGGTTAGGGCGGGTTAGGTGAGTTAGGGTTAGGGCGCGGATTAGGTATGTGTGTGATTGTCTGGACGTGAGGGTTAGAGCGGGTTAGGTGAGTTAGGGTTAGGGCACGGGTCAGGTAAGTGTGCGATTGTGTGGATGTGAGGGTTAGGGTGAGGTAGGTGAGTTAGGGTTAGGGAGTGGGTCAGGTAAGTGTGCGATAGTGACAGACCTTAGGGTTAGGGTTTGGGTTAAGCTAAGTGGATAGTTAGTGGTGTGTGTATAGTTTAGAGTAGGGATAGGTGTAAGATTTTAGGTGTAGGTGTGTGGATTGCTGTTTGTTTGGTGTGCTTGTGTTGTGTGTATGTGTTTTGGAACAGCAAATTTTTCCCCTAGGAAAAAATTCTCTTTTCTGTATGTTCGATGTTTTCAGCTTTCGCATAATAGGGTTCGATTTAGAACATTCTCAGTTTGGAAACTTCGATGTTCTAATATAGACCCGTTCTCATGCTTCATTTTAATGGAGTACAAATGTTTTTTAATTCTTTTGGATAGCCTACAAGTGCTCATCCCCAAGTAAAGCACATCACAATGAGAACAACTCATGATGTAAACTAAACCAAAAGAATTAAAATTAAAATGTTCCAGTATATTACTGGAACTGTCCAAATGTGATAAATTAACAGTGGGTCCTTCCAACACAAAATTACAAACACTACAAAATCCACATTTGAGCATACACGTAGCTTTACTGGTTGTTAAATGGGGTACTTTGGTGGTCTGGGTTTCCAATTACTGTATTAAAGATCTCTTTCTTTTACAAACAAAAGTCAGACCATAACTAATATGAGTTTCTAATTCTACATTGCCTTTTAATATTTTCCAGTTGTTTAAAACCACGTCTCTTATACTGTGATTATCAATCATTTGCAGAATAAAACCATTTTTATAAAACATATTAGAACAATTGGATGCTTTGGTAGTATTACCAACTAATAAAATAGGAGGAAATTTTTTGAGTAATGTCTTTAGCAATGTCAACTGCTTTGGTTCTGTCATAACCTTTTTGACAAAACATTTAAACCAACTCATAAATACCATCCAATTTTTTTTTATCAGTAGTAAGCCTAGACAATCTGATCCTCTGACCACAAGGTATATTATTTTTAATTACACCAAGATGTGCACTAGAATAATGAAAATAATTGTTAGTAAAACATGACTTTCTAAAAATGGTGCTATGAAACTTCTGATTGTCATAATCAGTAGTAATAAAAACATCCAAACAGGGAACATTATCTTCCATGGAACCTCAAATGTCAAAAATTCTGTAATAGTGTTCGAAGCAGCTACAAACTCATCAAAATCATCGAGATATCTTATAAAATAAAATATGTTGTTCAGAAAATGTTAGCCAATTCTGCAGAATACAAATCTGTTTCCTAATAATACTGCCATAGCACATTTGAAGAAAAAAAAATCTGGACATCACACTTAGCAATGCATGCCATAGCTACAGCCCAGTATGTTTTGCCTGAGTGGGCAGTCACATTACTGCTACAATACATGGACAATGAAACATCCCCTTAACAAGAAATGTCTAATAACTTTCAGTTCATTTGGTGTCTCATGCTGTTTGAAGCATCTGTTCATGCTAAACTTTGTTTTGCTACTTTTTGTACTTTAAATGGTTTATAAGTGCAAGAAGCTTTAGTAAAGTTAACCAAAGTACTCAGCGTCACAGAGTGTGCCAGGACAAAAATAAGTATGACATCATTGACAGGCTGTGCTCCAAGTGATGTGTAGTTTAGTGACACTTTGCTAGTTCTGATTCAAATCCTACATGATATGCTGACAAAAGGAAGACTATAATTGCATTTTTAAGAAGACACATTAATGGATGAAATAGCTCAGTCTGTGAGTTTAATGCATGCTTTTGTTCTTTGAAGCATTTCTTCCTGATGTATATCCAATCTGCAATCTTCAGTAGTAGTTGTTTTACTCAGAAGAACATTCTTGATCTCTGTATTGGCAAAGAAAGCTTGACATTAATATTAAGACGTAAAATAATATTACAAAACGAGTGTAATGTAGCATAGGTTATATCAGGTGAAATGTATTTTCTCTATAGTTTTTCAGACTGCATTTTTCTCTGTCCATTGTTTCTGTTACCTTTTAGATGTAATGTAAGACAGTTCTAACCCAGAACGTGAATTTTTAGACTGCAAAGATGATATTTTCTATATCTGTATATCTTCTTCTAGTATTAGATAAGATTTGTAATCTCTTGCATAACTCAAATGACATATGCTTTTGGCAAAAGAGAGAAAATGGCTGTTTGCACATTGTCAATAAAGACATAAGGTTTCTGTTTTGCTTAAAGCAGCATTAGTCTTTGTTGGCATGTACAATGTCAGCATCTTAAACAGATGGTGTATGTAGATACCCCTTTCTCTGATGTTCTGCGTGGTTCATGATTCCAGTGACTACGGTCGTGCAGGGGCCAGTCTTGTAGTATAGGTGGTACAGGTATTCTCTGCAATGCTATTAAACAAAGGTTTGGCATTGTGGAGATCTGGTTTATCAGGAGAAGGTAGTGGTGGTCGCCACTGTCATGACACTGACAGTGTAACATAAAAGCTATCATTCACTACATTGATATAGACAACGCTGCTATACTGTGATTGCTATGGAGGCATATCCTGGCAGTATTAAATTGAACTTCATATGCATTTTTCTTTATAGGCTCATACCCTGCACAAATGAGTGACTCAGCATAGAACTGAGCATTACAAATAGTGCTGGAGTATCAGGAGGGTGTCGTGTGTGTGTGTGTGTGTGTGTGTGTGTGTGTGTGTGTGTGTGTGTGTGTGTGTGTGTGTGTAAAGACTTTATCACTGTGTTTTGGATAGGTATATTACAGGGTGAAGGGGATATAATGAAGAGATGCACTGCAGATGTCAAAGCATCTATAACAATGGTGAATATTTCTGATAAATTATTGTGTTTGTGTGAGGGGCTCCTACTGGGGTATGTTTATAAAGGTACTATGCTTGGGCTCAGATGTCTATGGGTGATGTTATATGCTAGAAAATGTACTGTACCTGTGAAGAGGATGTCTTTGCAGAGAGAAAAACTATATTTGTAAATGTACATCTGCTCGTGGGACATGTGCAAAAGGGGATTATATTTGCAAATGTGTTGCACTTGCATTAAATCATCTCTGAGAAGTTGGTTACATCTGTAAGTTTACTATTTTTGTGTGGGGACTTGTTTTCAAAACTGCTGTGCTTGTGTGGGGACTTCTACAGGAGACTTATATGTGTGTATTTGTTGAGGTTTACACTCCTACAAGAAGAGGGGATTTCCCTAAAACTGTGAGCTTTTGGATATGAATATGGTATGAAGAGGAGATCTGTAATTCATCTGTGTATGCACTAGAATTCCACTTATAATCAATAAATGGTAGGAGCTACCGTTCTGTGGTGTAAGTTTAGTGGAGTTGGGGATCCTATGATCCATGAGAGGTGAGACATTGGCTGTGCATGTTTAGGGATGGGTATGCAGTGAAAGGGTTAATAGATGTTACATTTGTGCATGCACTTAAGCATACAAGCAGAAACAAGGAAGGATTCCAAAGGTCTTACATTTCTCTACTCCAAAGTTTTTGGAGTAATTAAAGGGGCAATGTAAGAAGCAGTATTAATGTGTGACATGCACATAAATAGTAAATTGAAAGGCAGATTTTTATTCATTGAACTAATGCAGTGCTTACTGGCATGTTTACATTATGGTTATTATGTACACATACATAGGTGTGAATTCCAGAAATGCTTAGAATACTGTACCCCAAAGGTTTTGGAGTTATTAAAGGGGCAATATTGCTCAGAGTTAATGTGTGATGCACGTATGAATTGCAACATTGACAAAGACAGAGCATTATCCATTGCACTAATCTAATGATCCAGTGTATGTTGGCTTCGATTACATACACATGACAGTGCACACACATAGTTTACTATGAAAATGTTGAAACACAAAATCTTTAAAATTAAAATCTTGAGACCATATTGAAAGAAAAAAATGCTAAAGACCATAATATTTAATTTCCAGACTTGACCTCTTCAGGACCCATGTTAGCACTCTTTCCTGGGTCCACACATCAGTAGTACCTGTAGTAGCACTTATTCCTGCGTCTGCACATAGTTTTTTTTTTCATAGCACCCCCCCCATATATATATATATATATATATATATATATATATATATATGGCTCCCTGTCACATTGTTGAAAGTTCAAATCTCTGAAGACGACATGGCCAAGACCATATCTTTGAAGATTTGAATTGCCAACAATTGTGTATTGGGATCGCCGTACAGTGCGGAACCCAGGTTTTGCCGTTTTCCTCACTGTAGTGCAATTGCGGAGTTTGTATATTTAAGTTGTAGGGGGTGCAGAGGGGGCTTGTCCCTCTGTAAAAATGTACAGGTAAGTTATTCTGTGTTTTTATCACTTTTTCAGCAATTCAAATCTTTGGTGATGTGGTCTCGGCCATATTGTTTTCGGAGATTTGAACTGTCAGCGAAGTGATATATATATATATATATATATATATATATATATATGTACATACAACTCTAATGTCATGCAACACTAATGGGCTTCATTAGCATACATTGTTTCAGAATCTTATTCTGTGCAAAATGTATAGTATGTCAGTGACTGATAGCACACAATGCCAAAACTGATCCAAAAGTATTTTCCAACGTCTGAAAGTCTTTCAGAACAAGCTAGGACCTTTGGTGTAGAGTGAGGACAAACAGGTGATCTGTGTTCATTTATGTGTCCTAAGCACCTGTATTAGCTGGTGTGGGAAAGGAATGATGAGGCTGTGCCTGCTCATCTCTGTTTGAGTCAAGAGCTAATGCCAATATGCTTTAATGAGGAAGATGTTCCTTATGGCCTAGGGCCTTTGTCAAGTCTAAAACCATGAATGGCAGGTAGACTAGGTGAATAGACAGACCAAAAGGAGGCACTGTCACTGTAGGAGAGGTCAGGGACACACCTAAAGATAGGCTCATGTCTGAGAGCTCACGACCACTCTCTAAATAATGTCACTGTACAGGTGTAGGGCATCAGAGCACTTTTTCAAGCCATTGTATGCAAGTGACATTGAAGTCTTCTAGGTTCATTGCCCTCCTACACTTATTTAGTGATACCGAATAACTGTGTCATCAGGTGGTGAGGCTGTAAATAACTCATAATCATTGTATTTCCTCTAAATCATGATTGTTTATTGCCTTGGTTTTAATATATTTCTCTTTCTACATATTATAAATTGTTACCTATTACAACCACGAAACTGCAGTTGCGCGAATACGAAAACGTCGACACATATTGAGCAAACCGCGAAAACACCGAATGTCCTGAAGTGCGAAATTCGAAATGTCCACTCGTCATAGTTGGCCCTTCACTGGTATAGCTCTTTAAGGTAAGTGTGCAATAGTCACGGACCTTAGGGTTAGGGTGTGTGTTAAGGTAAGTACATACATAGTAATATATGTAAGCTTTAGTTTAGGATTAGAAATAGGGTTTTGTTAAGTGTATGTATGTTGATTATTTATTTTGTTTGGGTATAGCTCCTTAACGTAGTTGTGTAATAGTTACAGACCTTAGGGTTAGGGTGCGGGTTAAGGTAAGTGCATACATAGTAATATATGTAAGCTTTAGTTTAGGGTTGGAAGTAGGGTTTTGTTAAGTGTATGTATGTGGATTATTTATTTTGTTTGGGTAGGTAGTACTTGGCGGGCAGTGGGGTTGGCCAACTATGCCAATTCAACGTTTTGAATTTCGCGGTTCAGGACGTTCTGTGTTTTTGGGGTTTGCCAATATGTGTCGATGTTTCCGTATTCGCGTATGTGAGGTTTCGCGCTTATATTATAGACCCATTATAAATTTATTGTGGAGCTTTTCTCCCCAGGCCTCTTCTGAAAAAAGGTTAATACTCAGTTGGACTATCCCAATCAACAAATGGAAATAAATAAACAAATTAAAAGAGACATACTTCCCCAAAAGTCAGCCCAAGCCTTGTAATTATTAGTTATGTACGTACCATAACTTGGTATCTGTGTTGTCTTCTTTCATTCCTCCTCACATATGAGTTACAGATCCGACCTCAGATCTGACTCGTCCACATTTTTTCAGACTAGGATCCAAGTCTCGAGCTCCTGTCACTACCCACAATGTCCTGCACTCCAACCAACCTCCTCAGATTGAGTTTGCTGTCCATATATAATAGAGAACAAAGAAAAGAGAAGACAATTTAAATATATCTCCATAAAGAGACCCAAAACCCGGGAGCAACAGTTTCTAAAGATAGTTCTGTCCAGGTCTTCAAGAGTGCCAGGAACGGGGATGGCGGAGTGAGAAGGTGAAGATGAATGAAAGAAGACATCACAGATACCAAGTTATGGTAAATACATAACTAATAATTAAACACAGATACCAAGTTATGGTAAGTACATAACTAATAAATCTGATGTTGTCTCTTTCATTCTTCCTCACTTATGGGTAGAGTCTCCAGCTATACAACTCCTGGGTGGTCTCAAGGAAGGATATGCTGGAGCACTGCCAAACTGAATGAGGCGCTGCTCCAAGAAACAAGATCCAATTTAGAATGTGATATAAATGTGCGAGTCTTTGACCATGTGGCTGCAGCACAGCTATCATCTAAAGAGGCCCTGCACTTGAAAGTGGAAGAGGTAGACATAGGCCTAGTGGAGTAGGTCTTAGGAGGGCGAGGTAGCTGTAATCCATTCTTAGTATAAATGAAGGTGATACAGTCTGCAATCCACTTAGTGAGAGTAGCCTTCAAAACCACCTGACCTAGATGGCTAGGAGAGAAAGTCACAAATAACTGATATGCCTTTTGAAAGGACTTTGTTCTGTGCAGGTAAAAACATAACTATCAGTGAACATCTAATGAATGCAACAATTGTTCTCCCTCATTAGAGAAATTTGGGAAGAAAACTGGTAGTTGAATACTCTGATTAAGATTGGCTTCTGGAGCTGCCTTGGGCATAAAGGAAGAGTTTGTATGACGTGACAGTCTGCTCTTGTGGAAAATAATGAGAGGCGGCTTAGAAGATAAGGCCTGAATTTCCGATATTCTCTTTGCTGAGGTGATGTCAGTGAAAACAACTGTCTTCCATAAAAGAAGCTTTAGGTCACAATCACATGCTGATTCAAAGGGTTTTTGAGTTAAGCTGTGCAAAACCACAGTGAGATCTCATGGTGGAGAGGGATCCTTTATCATAGGCGTGAGGAGAAAGATCTCCTTCAAGAAGGCCTTTCATAGTGTGGAAGCTGAAAGGCAATTGAGAATGTTGCTGGAATGAAAACTAGAGATAGCCGTTAACTGAAGTTTGATGGTAGAGAGGCTGGCTTCTTCTTTGAAAAGAGAAGCAAGGAAATGCAGAACATCTGAAGTAGGTGTCAAAAAAGGGTCAATGTTATCTTTAGAAGCCCAGAAGACAAGCTTTTTCTATTTGCTACCATAAACTTTCTTAGTAGCTGTTTTTTTAAGACACTAAAATATTATCTCAAACTGGGGAAGCAAGCCTAGACCTTCAAATGATCACTGGAAGTGGAGAAACCAAAGGGTCAATTTGAGGAACATCAGATTGGGGTGATAACCCTCTACTGGAAGACAAAGGAGATCCTGTTTGGGTTCCTGAACCCATGGAGGATACTTCAGGTAAGACCAGAGGAAGGGATGCCAAATCTGACGAAGCCAAAAGGGAGCAAGGAGGATTACCGAGGACTTCTGATGCTTAGCTTTATAGAGAAACTTTGGGATCAAAGGTAGTGGGGGATAATCATAGAAGAGACTGGGGGTGGGCAATCACGAACCAGAGCATCCCTTAGGGACTCCCTTGGAGGGGGGATCAGATCAAAGTAGTTGCTGCACTTGTTGTTCTTAGGGGATGCAAATAGATTGCAACAAGGCTGACCCCAATGGCTGGAGATCAGTTCTGCTACTGATTGATTGAGGGACCACAAGTAAGGGGTCAGAATGGACCTGCTGAGCTGGTCTACCAGGATGTTGAATTTTCTCACTATGTTTGTTGCAAGCAGAAAATGGCCCGAAGACACCACCCATTCCAAAACCCTCATGGCCTCTCTGCACAGCGAGTAAGAGAAGGTTCCTCCTTGTTTGTTGACGTACCGCACCACTGACATGTTGTCTATGTGAACCACAATTGTTCCTAGAGGTAGAATGTCCTACAAGGCTTGCAACATGAAGAGGACTGCTCTCATATCCAGAACATTTATATGCAGTCTAGTCTCTGTGTGTGACCATGTGCCTTGGGCTATGTTTTCCTTGTAATGCCCACCACCCCAACTGGGAAGCATCCATGGTCACTATGGCAGAGGGGGGCGGGGTGGAAGAAGGAAAGGTCTGCCTAACCTCAGGTCGTCCAACAGTAGTCACCATTGAAGATGCCTTTAGCAAACTAAAGTCAGCTTGATAGGAACAGACAGAGGCTAATAGAGTGTAGAGCATTGAGCAGCCAGAGTACATTGAAGGACTCACATAAAATACCTTACAAGAGGAACTAACATAATGGCAGTCACCATAGACCCTAAAGCCTGGAGTATTAGCCTTGCTGGTGGAGAAGCTAGATTCAGCATGGTTTGGACATGATCTTTCAATGTTAGAATGTGATGCATGGGAAGAGTGGCAATCTGATTCACTGTATCCAAGGTAGCTTTGATGAACTCTAAAGTCTTCACAGGAAAAAGTTAGATTTTGCTAGATTTATAGTGATCCCCAGATAATTAGCAGGATTAAAGAAGTAATCCCTGGCTTGTAGTAGTTGATCCTTGGTTAGGGCAGTACAGAGCCAGTTGCCCAGGTAAGGAAACACCCCAAATCCCTGCAGTCTGAGGTGAGCTGCAACTACTGCCATGCATTTGGTAAACACTCTGGGGGCTGTGGTGAGTCCAAAGGGCAGAGCCCTGAATTGAAAATGGCTCCCAGCTGGAAGCACAGATGATTTCTGGAGCATCTATCTATTTTGATGTGATACTGCGCATCCTTTAAGTACACTGAGCACATCCAATCATCTTTCCACAGCAGCAGTAGAAAGGACTGAACCATCACCATTTGGAACTTTGTCTTCTTTACAAGCAAATTTAACTTGCTTAGATCCAAAACAGATTACAGGTCCCAGGTTTTCTTTGGCACTAAAAAGAATTGAGAGCAAGTTCTGAATCCTCTTTGTCTGGTCAGGACCTCTTGGATGACTTTGTTTGCAGTAGATTTAGAATTCCTGCTACTGTGAACTCTGTCTGACTGGGTGAAATGTTGAGAAGCCTCTTTGACCTCTCCAGAGGAGAAAGGAGAAAGGGAATAATATAGCCTCTGGATATAATCTTTAGCACTCACTTGCTTTGTGTTATATTGGTCCAGGCTGTAGGGTGCAGAGAGAACCAACCCCTGACTGCTTCCAGAGATGAGCAGTCGGGCAACACTTCAGGAGTGCTGGAAGGGCCTATCAGAGAAAGGTTCCCTGAAGCCCTGATCCTGTGGACAGCCTCTGCCTCTGGTGTGGCATCTCCCATTGAAACTTCTTTCTCTGCCCCTAGAGGAAGAATCCCCACTTTGATCTTGGGAAGACCCCTGGCATTTACAAAACCAGGTTTTCCTTCCACTGCACTGATTTCTGAAAAGATGCGTTGTTGAGTGGAGAACTTGACCCCGAAGCAGGCAAGGCCTTCCCTTCTTGTTCACTGAGGGTTAGGGTCTCTTTGACTGATGGACCAAAGAGTGAGGATCCATCGAAGGGGGCATTAACAAAAGATGTCTTAAAGGGCTCTGCAAAATCACAAAGCTTCATCCAGGCTTGTCTCCAAATAGCAATGCCTGAGCTGGCTTCCTGAGAGGCACCTTCCATAGAATGGGAAATCTCTCTTGGAAGAACTGGACAAAGACGAAAGAGTAGCCACTTGGGGGGAGACTTTCTTGAAGTCCACCAGTGATATGGTCTCTGCCAGAGAGTCTGATAGCTCTTTCACCTGTGCAAGTGAGTAAAATGTGCCAGGTAATTTAATGCCCTCAGTGAGAAAGTGGCTGAGGCGTAAATGCACTTACCAAACTTGTCCATTGTTCTGGAGTCCCTGTTCAGTGAATAGACAGTGGAGCTCTGTTCCACTAGCTCCTTTTTGGTAGCTGCTGCCACAACCATGGCATCCACTGGAATATCCTTGGACCAATAAGGTCTATCTTTGGGGGAGATAAAATTTGTTTGGGTGCGTGGGGATCGGTTCAATCAAATCCGGCTCTTTCCAGGCCCAGCTGGACACCAAATCTACTAGCCTGTCTGCTGGGTGAACCATCCAGGATGTAGATGGGTCCATCCTGAAGGCTTCTAAAAATATGGATTCCTCAGAGGAAGGAGGTTGGGCTGAGCAATCACCTCTCTGCCACAGGATCTCTAAAATGTCTCCAGAGGAGACATCCTTCTGTGATGATCTGGGGGCTACTTCCCCTTCATCAAAGTCTGCATCCTTGGTGATAGACACTGAGGGGGGAGTCAAAGTACCTCCTTTTGCATGTCCTGTTATGAGGAATCTGTTCTGTGGGATGCTCAGGGAAGGTCACGGAAGAGGAGGGGGTTTCCTCTGGATGACGTGTTTAGGGAAGTGACCAGGAAATGTTGTGGCTTAAAGGGACCAGATCCCTGTGGGTAGAGAAAGCCTTTCTACCACTAGGAATGTAGAAGGACCTGGTGAATCTCTCCCCAACCCCAACAGAGCTGAGGCTACAGAAAAGAGAGGGCCTGGATCCCCAAGCCCTGGGTCCGTGGTAGAATTGGACCCGAACTGTCCAGTGCAGAAGCACCATTAGGAAGAGATGGCTCCATTAACATAGGAACTGAACCCCTCCCCCTGGATCCAATGGAGACATCCTGGATCTGAGACCCACTAGGATCTGAAGACAGTGGAGCCGAGGAGGTCAAGACAATGATCAGAGTGGAGAAAGGCAGGCTCTGTACACTCCACCCAGGAATCTTCTGTTGGTTATGACCCTGAGACTCCAAAGCAGAGGGATGGTTTGTAGAAGGAGACAGGACTTGGAGGGAAATACTCACAGAACCTGCAGGGGATGGAGCCAAGATGACCCCAGCTGGATCTGAGTCTTGAGGATCTTCTTAATTATCCTATCCATGTCAGCCTCCGGAAGACTCTGAGAAGACCTGGAGGAAGCTATGACAAGGGGTCTGGAGTGCCTAGAGGGAGTCTGCTGTAGTCCAAGGAGAGGAACTGACTCAACCCCCAGCACCAGTGTAGGGCCTCTTGCTGCCAGATCCATAGGCTTAGGATCTGAGGTGGAGGGGGCGGCTGCTTCAGGTGAACTTCAGATCAAGACTAACCCTGATGGATCTGAGGAGAGTTTCAGATCCACTGGAGCCAAGGTATGTCTGTGATCCATAGTGGCTTGATTTAAGGGCCTCCCAATCATAGCAGGTGGCTCTGAAGATGACCTTGAAGGCTTATGAGGGTGCTTTTTGGAGATGGAGGACTCTGAAAGACTCTTGGAGGGGGTTTGATCCTCTGGAGAGGAAGTGGGCAAAACGCACTTCAGGATCAGTTTATTTCTGTGGTTGGCTATAGCTCTTGGATTAAAATTCCTGCAGATAGAGCAGGCTGGCCATAGATGTTCTGCACTCAGGCAGTATACACTTAAAGAATGTGCATCGGAATGTGGGAACTTATGGCTGCATCCCGAGCATCATTTGAATGCAAAGGGTTTGTCAGCCATAGCAATGTACTACCACACTCACACAAAAGAAAGACAGGAAGAAACCAGAGAACCCTGACAGAACAATACCCACATGATAGCTAAGAAATTTATTTTTTTAAATACTAAGAGAAGGGTACAAGAAGAAGGAAAGAAAATGAGAAGGGAAGCCTAACAGCCAATGGCTACCCTGAACACTGGAAAATGTTTAAAAACAACTGCTGAAAGATGCAAAAGAGAAAACACCATGCACACTCAGAAAAGGGGATGGGAGGAAGTAAAGACAAGAATATAATAGAAAATAAGCTTATCTGGTTAGAGGAAAGCCAAAAAACACCACTGACTGCTCGAGACTTGCAGAGCATTGTGGGTAGTGAAAGGTGCTCGAGACTTGGATCCCAGTGTGAAGAAATGTGGCCAAGTCAGGTCCGAGGTTGGATCTGTAACCCATACATGAGGAGGAATGAAAGAGACAACATCAGATCTTCCATGAATTTGCTAAAAAAAAAAAATCATGCAAAGGAATTTACCGCCAGTGTGAGAGATGAGTGGAGTTGCAGAAAGCTAAACTTTGCAAGTATGTCTGTAATATCACAGGTAGACTGTTGTGTATTGTGGTCATGCCTGGATACAAATGCTGCTATTTGTTTGTATGCAGTAGTCTGATTAATATGAGTATGTGTGTATAGTACTGAACAGTGTACATTGTAAAACAATCATCATCAATATCTTCAGCCCCCTTTTCCTGCTGCCATCTCTCTTGATTCAGTGTCATTTTCCTATTTCATTGACATTCATGCCTGACTGTCACAGGTCTTTCACACAATTCATCTCTTTTTTGGACTCCTTTATTTCCTCTTGCCTTCTTCCTGTCTGTTCCAAGTTTTCACCAGATTCTCTTCTTCTTTCCTGCACATGTACAGGAAAGTAGAAGGCAATCCCACACATGTGCCGAAACCAAACATAAGCTGCTGTTTTTGAGCTTCTCTGCAATTGGATCTACTTGGGCTTGTGCTATGATGTCCTCCTGTTTTCGTCTGTCCTACAGTCTGCATTCTACCACCCATCTCAGGTACTTCATCTCCATCACCACTAGCTTTCTCAACTGCTATGCCTTCACTGCCCAGGTTTCTCTACCATTCAGTTGTACTGGTCACACCACTGTTTTTTATTTCTTTTTTTTCAGCTTCTTTATCATTCTTCTGTCACACACTATCCCTGACCTTGTGCCAGTTGGCTGCAGGCCCTCTGATTTTAGCTTTGATCTCTTCATTCATACTTTCCTTCTCCTCAACCAGCCCTCCCATATACTTGAAGCTGTTACCACTTTCCACTGTTTTCCATTCTATCTCAATTTTGAGCTTCTTCTGATTTCCACCATTTACTGCCATGGCAGTTGCCTTATCTGTATCAAGGTTCATCCCTTGAGCCTTTTTATTTTTTTCCCTGACTTAATTTTTCTTAGTTCTGTTATCACTTATTCTAAGATGGGCTCCCCTTCTTCTTTAATCGTAAGCTGTGTCTGGGGCAGTACTGTTTCTGTGGGTTTTTCTTCATTCGGAAGATTCTGTAAGTACTCCTTTATTCGCCTTTGATATCTGAAGGGTGTTTGATGACTATCTACTTTATCTTTCTGTCTTTTCCTTGCAGCCTGATAGAGTTTCATTGTGCTATCTACTGAGTCACTTTCCAGAAGCCGGTAGAGTGCCTCTGATTCTTTGTTCTTTGCTATTGCAGTTGCTGTCTTAGGCTTTTTTTTGGCCAACTGATATTCCTTCTTAGCCTGGTCCATCTTTTCTATCTCTCACTTTTTTCCTGCATTTCTTCTTTCTTTTGATGACTTCATTTACTTCTGCATTCCACCACCAACGTTCCTTATGTCCTTTATTTCCATATCTGGCTTGGCTGCATATCTGGTCTGTAGTCCTCACACATGCTGTTTCGAGGTGCTGCCATTCTTCTTCAACTCCATCTGTTTCCTCTTCTTCATGACACGCAGTGTACACGCATACAATGTTGTCACCATAACTGAAATTAGTATTGCGTATTGTCAAAGTGTAACTGTAAGGTTACATAAATTTACATGTTTTTTTGATGTTTGAGGAATATCTATGTAAGTTGTTTGGCATCTTTAAGACTTTGCAGTTATGTGTTGCGTATGTAGTGATGGTAGTATAAATTCATTTTTTCAGCCAGCTATACAAATAGCAGATGTCCAAAATAAGATGGGAAACATAGAGCAGGTAGAAAATGCCTGCAATTATGTTTAAGTGATAAACTCACTGACCCTTGCACCTAGTAAACTTAAACATGTAAGTAACTAGCCAGTAATATACTTACAGCAAAATAACACACCAAGCATAACTGTACCAAACTAAAAGTGCACAATGACTTCTGTAATATCTGCATTTTCAGTGTGCATTACACATGTGATGACTGTCCATTATAACAGCATGGTATATGGAAGGTGTACAGTAAGTAATACAGCTGTGTATCCCTAAGTTGGGAATACACAGTCATAACTTATATAACTAATATTATAAGACCATTATTTAAGAACATTATTATAGCTATGTGGCAAAGACTCCTAGGCAATATGCAAATTAATAGTGGTGACATCCCTAAGTTGTATGTAAGTAGGAAACCAGTTATTATCTCAGAGTCTCACTGTTAAATTGTCCCCTCTATGTACCTGCTTAATTTTTAGTCACATATCATCAGCACATCTTAGTATAGTATTGCTTCTCACACACCACATTACAACATTCAGCAAAGTTAGAGAAGTATAGATACTTTATATACCTCCAGCATTCTTTCACTAATTGTAATTGCACACATCAAATAGCATCACCATAAATGTATCAGCAACATACCTGTGATGTACACATTGCAATAAAGATAAAGGTACACCACATCTATGATACAATGCTCCATTGCCTACTCAGATCTTGCCAACAAACAATGATACACTATATTTTCTGGGAAAGAGCAACCTAGAACGTTTTATTTTTGCATATCCATAATATGGTTGCTAAACTGTTTCTGTAAACATGATGCATGAAAGATATATTTCATTTTACTTGCACATGACAGTAATGGGAGTACACCAGAAATATATCTCCTGTTATGTAATTAATTAAACTTTCATCCGAATGTAGAACAACTGCTCATTAGTGATTGGGCAATATGCCATTTATAACTGTTCAATTCTTTACATGTATAACTACATTTACTAGCATAACAAAGCCTATTATAATAGTATGAGATGCTGATTAGTACAGTTACTAGTATCACTTGTTGTAAGTGACTATGTCATTATAGTTAATGTGCATGCACAGTAATTGCATTGCTAATATATGTATGAGCCAACGTCAACTCTGTGTTACACATTGCATTATTCTGTTCAGTATTGTACACACATATGGTTAAATGAAAAACATAGCTAGGGCAGAGTGAAGGGACAGCTAATTTGGATGCAAAGTGTTAGGGGTGTGATTGGCCATTCCTGATTGCTGTTTAGTGCATAGCAGCATTTAACTGCTGGTATAGCATTTGCAGTCTAAACGTGAAGTGTTGTAGTGCTCAGTGTGGTAGAAACTGTAGCAAGCAGTCTGCTACAGTTTAAAGATGAAAAGAACATTTTCCTGCTCTATGAGAAGAGCAAAGAAAAAACTGAAGCAATGTAGTGCTCTGTCTGTGGTGGAAAACTCTAGTAGCTGCTACGGGTATAAAATATTTCGAGAAGAGTAAAGTGCCTTTTTTCAACTAAGAGAAGAAGTTTTTCTGTAGGGCTGCCAGATCAGTGGGATGCCTCTGGGGGCAAAAACAGCTAACCATGCCTTTGTTATATGTATTTATTTATTTATTTTACATTTGTTTACTGGGAAAGTCTGACTGGAGAAGCTGTCTTTTTTCAGCAGAGACCTGGGCATAAAAGCTTCACAAAAACATACCAGAAATACTTACAGTGGTGGTACAAAATTTTGGGATACAAAAAGACAATTTTTTAGATTATCTATAGAAGTAAAAATCACATTTAAGATTTTGTATAACTTCACTATTGTGTTTTTGTAACAACAATAGAGTGTCATGTAACAACAATCAGAGAGATAAGTATTCAGAACAGATCTAGAGGCTAAAATCACATATAACAATTTTTATAGTTTCATTAATGAGTGTTTTGTTACAACAGTCTTAGTCACTAAACATACTGTGTAGAATGTAACAGCAAATTTAGACCCTGTTTTGAAGAAATACACTTGAGATATAAATTCAGTGGAGGGAGGGGTTTGTGGTAATCTCTACCAGATCAAGGATGATCAGCTAAAAGGTTATGAGTTCTTAGCTGGGGCTGCTACAAGAGCATAACCAAGTATTGGTTAAATGTGCTTTAGGCATCTCTTTGAATTTTGTTTTTGCAGATGTAGTTGTTATGTTTATTGGGAGAGAATTCCATTCTTTAGCTATGCGTGAGATTAAAGAGCTTCTCCAGCAGTGTTGTTAGCTTTATTTATCTTTATCAGTGATTCTTGTTAGAACGAAGGACTCGGTTGGCTGAGTATGGTTTCAGGATATTAAAGAGGGCAGGCATTTTTTTCCAGTTGGTAGAGTAATTGGTGTGCTATGGCAGTTGGTTTTAGACCAGGAGGTTGGGAAATTCTAGCCATTTGAGGTTTTTTAGTGCCAGGCAATGATGAGATCTGTAAGTAGATTCTGTGGCAAACCGTGCAATTTTATTATAGCAAGTTTTGAGTTTGCTTTGATCTGATTTCTTAATGTTGGCGAGTATTGCTTAAGCATATAGAATTGTGGAGACTAGATTTCTAGTGATGGTGGCTTTTCTATTATTTGTGAGGAATTTTTGGGGGTTGTATAGTGATCCATGTGTTTTGTGAACTTTTCTAATAGAGTGGTCTATGTGTATTTTGAATTTCATGATACTCTCTATGATAACTCCAAGAAGCTTGGTATGGGTTACAGGAGACATTACTGTGTTGTTTGTTGATGATATATTAAAGGATGAGGGGATCATTGGTTTTAGTGGGTTGTAAATGCATGAGCTTTGTCTTATTGCGGTTAAAAATGAGCTGAGCATTAGCTAGCCATGATTCTACTTCTGAGAATGATTGTTGGATTATATGTTGTAGTTGTTGGAGTGTGGAAGCAGTGCATATTAGGGTGGAATCATCTGTGTACTGGACCAGAGAAACGTGTAGTAGCAGTGCTTAGATTGTTAGTAAACAGGGTGAAGAAGACGGGCCCTAGGATGGAACCCTGTGGCACTCCTTGAGTGATTGGGAGGAGGGAGAGAGATTTTTCTACCATTTAACTACTTGGTGTCACCTGGCTAAGTAATCCTGGAACCATATTATAGTAGTGTGGCTAATATTCAGTTTGGATAGAACTGAAATGAGTTTGTTATGTGAAACAGTATAGAAACCCTCGGATGGATCGAGAAACATGGATGACACTATTTTGCCTTTGTTTCTGTGGTGATTTACTGTGTTAGTAAAGGCCATCAAAGCAGTGGTAGTGCTATGTTTTGGCTGAAAACCATGCTGAGTATTGGAAAGATGATTGTTAGTCAGGAGATAGTTAAGTAAATGAGAATGATTGCATTTTTCTAAGATTTTGGATAGGGGGGATAAAATTGCAGTGGGGTGGTAGTTGGATAGTTCTGTTGAGCTTCCACATTTATGTAATATAATGTGTGATATTTTCCAAATGGGTGGCGCCTTTTGTACTGAGATGGATTTATTAATGAGGATGGATATAGGGTAGGAGATAGCTTTGGCAGAGATTTTAAGATATTCGGCAGGTAATTGATCTGATGGTAGTTCTGTTGGTTTTAGTTTTCTTAGGTATTTTTTATAGTATCAATGGTGACAGGCTGGAAGGAAAAGTTGTTGTTGTTCTCAATTCATTTTAAGCAGGGAGAATCTGATGTAGAGCAGTTGTTATTAGTAATGGCTGCTATGGTTTCTGTGAAATATTTATTGAATTGTACTTCTATACTGTCTATAGTGTTGTTGGTTGATGGGGCAGATATACTGACTAGTCCTGGTTGCAGAATGTTTTTTATTGAAGACCAGAATTTTTGAGGATTTTTTGGTGTTTGATTTGGCTAGTATTATAGTGGTTTATTTTGTCCTGTCTGCTGTGTTTTTGGCTTTGCTACGGAGTTCAAGATAAAGCTGTCTATTAGTTGATGTTTTATTGGTTTTCCACTTTTCCCAGACTTTGTCCCTTGTTTTTAGTAGGAATCTTGTTTCTTTAGTTAACTAGGGAGCCTGGTTGGATTTTACTCTTATTTTCCACATATTAGCAGATATGTATATCCATGAATGGCCATTCTGTACTGTACTCTGTAAAATTCAGTGTATATATATATATATATATATATATATATATATATATATATGCAAAGCCCAAATATTTCTGTGCCTGTGCTCCTCTGTCACTCATGTAATATGTTCTGCATCATGCACATCTTAAAGTTCAGGGCCTGAAATAGCTCACCCCATTAAATGATATATTAACAATATCTATCTATCTATCTATCTATCTATCTATCTATCTATTTATATCAACTTATAGATATTTTTTGTAGTTTTTTAATATATTTCTGACACTTTCAAGAATATGCATGTATTTGTTTTCTTAGGTATTTGTTATAGTATCAGTGGTGATAGGCTGGAAGGAAAAGTTGTTGTTCTCAATTCATTTTAAGCAGGGAGAATCTGATGTTTTTATTTAATACATGATTGTTTAAATTATTAAAAAAGTGTTTTAGTTAGACATATTTTACATGCAATATATATTATATTTTATATTTACTTTCAATAAGATTTTACTTATTTATTGCATATACTTTTATTGGTTATACATCTTTTTATAAAGAACAAGCCTTTAATACTTTATTTAATTACTTTGATTAATTATTCAAAATTACTGTTGCATCATTTCCTGTTAAATTGCTTTGTTCTTGTGGCTATAAATGGATTTAGTTTCATTGCATTCATTGAATCTGATGAAGTCCAGTTAAACTGGATGTTTCATTCTGTTTTGATTTTTTTGAATAAAGAAGTATTTAAACACCCCAGTTTAGGCTCAGCAGCTGGTGTTTACTGGTGAAAACAGGATGCCGTTGAAGAATATGAATGGGAGCCAACCTTACTGCTCACAAAACATGGATTGACACAGTAGTGGGAGGCCCAGCCCTCTGTATGATGGCAGCATTCAGAAGACCATTGAGAACTGTTAGGCATGAGCACCTCTTTATGTATGGCTACATCCATGCCTAAAGTTGGTTGTGACACCGCCTCATTGCCTGTACATTTATCAACTCTGGACGCTGTTCATGGCAACACTGATCTTCACTGAGGCTTCATGAACCTGCCTTACACCAACATGTCATCCTCATTGCTTTTCTGAATAGGGATGAGCAGACTTTGACTCATTATTCCTCGCTTCCCCCACCAGCTCTTAAAGGCACTTGTACTGCTGATTGAAACTAGGCTGCCTGGGTGCTAGTAAGGGCATTATCACTCTATACCAAAGGAGCTGGCTTCCTCTACAAGACTTGTGAATTCTGTCACATGCATTTAGACTCAACAATGTTAACAGACATTGGAGCTATGTTCTGTCAGTCCCCAAAAATTCTGAAACATTGTGTCCTAATGAGGTCTATTAGTGATCTGTAGAGCAAAATCTGGTATTGTGAGATATATGTGATTACCTCTATGTGGGGATACAGTGTAGCTACCTGATACCATGGTACGCCCATACCTCTCAACCTCCAAATCACAGAATCAAGGACAAAGGACCTTAACATTAGGGACATTCATGGACACCTAATTAACATAAGATGTGATATGTTTAAATAAGTGCATTAATGGATATGCCCACCCACTCATTCAGTTACACAAAGACGGCATAATTTTAAGCTTTTTATTACATAATTATATACATAGAAATGCTCAAACTATATGATTGTTCATATTTTTCAGAAAACTGTATAAAATTAAAGTGATACATGCTCAGCTCACCCCTCCCCCACACATACCCTTAAAGAGAGGTGCTTAACCATTTATAAAACTTACATACTTAATATGGAGCAGAAGCAAAACATGGAATAAAGCAAGTACATTTAGAATATTGATTCAACTTCATCATCTTGGCAGGCCGAGGTAGTTTCTGCAGCTGATGCCATGGAGGAATGTTCTTTGCTGTAAGCAGCTGTTGCTTTTCTTACAGCTCCCAGCATGTCCTCAGGATGTTTTACACAGTAGCAGTCATTGTCCTCGTTCATCTTTATTTCTAAGAAAGAGTTTAATGTTTTTGGGCCAAGTGACTGTCTGAGGTCTGTTTTTACTTTGCGAACCATGCTGTATACCCGTTCTGCTTCACTGTTTGAGTGAGACAAATAGAGAACACTTTGCATTAGTTGTTGAAGTGTTGGGAGGTCTTGTACTGGAAGGCTCCCAAGCACCATGGACCAGTACTTTAGAAAATTAGATGTGTCACATATGACAACTCAGTCATCTGATATACTGAAAACTCATCTATCAGTTTGCATCACTCCATTTCAAACTACAAAAGACTAGACGAATGACAATATCTGCTATAACAGTTGAAGAAAGCTGCAGTTTTAATGATCCAATTAGCTGGTCATGTTCTGCAACAGGGGATCTTTTTCAGGGAAATACTTTTTCATTTTTAATAGGACTGCAGAGTAAAATTGTTTGGCTCTCTTGAATAGTTTCTGCTCCACTGTAGTACCCCTGATATCGTCCAAATTGTCATTCAAATATGTTTCGTCATCAGGACCAATACAAATTTCACTGCCTTGTAAGACGTTGTCTTGCACTTCAAGAATTGCATCAACAATACTTATATTGCCCAAAAACTGCCTTGCAATTGGTGGTTTGAATACTCTACTAGCATATGCCTGCAGTACTTTCTGAATGTCATTATGCAATGTGAGCAATTTGCTTTCCCTGCTTTGCATTTGCGCATTGAAATTATGCAGTGGTTCAGTGGCTTACCAGCTTAATGTCATGGCTCTGCAGTATCTCAGCTATTAGATCCACTTTAACAGACCATGGTTCATAGGACAAGAAGTAGGAACTCAGGGCTTTCCACAAGGCAAGCATTCTTTTGATGACCTTTGCAAACTTAACCATTGAGTGGGGGCATATCTGACAATTTTGAGAAGTTCAATATCCACGAACAGTGCAAACTCCTTAAACTTCTGCTGATGTTGTGCACTGCTGGAAAAGTGACAATAAATGTCAGCTATCAGTTCCTCTACAGGTACAGCCATTGCTTTTGCACCAGATTTAATAACTAAATCTGCAATGTGGCATACGCAACCCATGTTGAAAATATGTGGATTAACCTCTTTTAATCTGGATAACACTGAATTCCACTTACCAATCATGGATGCAGCATTGTCTGATGAATAAGACACCATGTTGGTCACAGGAATGTCAAACTTGCTCAGTGTCCCCATTACACAATCATAAATGGCTTGGCCGGTTCCACTGATACATGCAGGCATGTCAAGGAATCCTATACCATTTTTACCAATGCCATGGTAAAAAAAAATAAGTAAAATCACAAGCAATTTATCATCCCTTATATCTATACTCTGGTTGAGGTACAAAGAGTATGGCACTTTCCGACAAACTTGTGCAACATCCTGCTGATACTTTGGCCTCATTATATCTCTTAAAATGCAAGCAGCTTTTGTTGGTCCACAGGTCATTTTTTGGACAGTACCCTTTATGTACTTCAGGAAATGATTCCCAGTTGTAAATGGCAAGTTGTGTTCAGCAAGTAGGCTCATAAAGACTACTTCAGCCTTCAACACTTTAGCATTGGTTTGCTGAATGGCAAACATTTCTGTCATCTTCCTCCCATTTGAATGTTTGGTGCTCATCTTGTGCTTATTGTCCATATGCCACTGCAGATCATTCCTCCCTACATGTCCGACATTAATGTTAGTAGCACATGTCTTGCAAAATGCATAGCCTAGAGATGCCTGCTTCCCATTACCCAGTCAAAGGTGGCCTTCCAGCTGCTTTGGAATGTGGTCATTAGATTCTTCTTTTCAGAGGCAGCATCTTCAGAGAAGAAAAAAGAGGCGGTGTAATTAGAAGGCTTAAAGGTAATTCAGAGGTGTACTGTGCTACTACACTTTTACAGACAGTAAATGAAGCCTGTATGATGGAAAACAGTAGTAAAAAAAATCTTACCCTTCTGAGTTGTTGTACTATAACAGTGTAAGAAAGTTTGTGTTGCACCCCCATTCCACTGTGGTGTGTACCATGCTGTTCTATGATTCAGCTATGACTTTGCTTCTGAAGAAAATTAATGATTCAGATAAAAGATGAGAATGCAATCCAGAAACCTCTCTAAACATGTGTAACTCAGTAAGACTGAGTAATACACAACAACGTACATAGTCAAAATGTGAGTAAGCATTATTGAAAATCAATAATTCATCCAGGAAAAAACTTATTATTCAAAATAACTCATAATGCATCCAAGAAAAAAAACATTATTGCAAATAATTCATAACATATCCAGGAAAATCTCATTACATCAAATAACTCTGTGGATCCAAGTAACAGCTCATTACTGAAAATAATTCATAATGCACCCAAGGTAATTGTTGCAAATGATTCATAACATGTCTAATAAAATGCTTATTGCAAATGATTCATAACAGACCCAAGAGAAAGCCCATTATTGCAAATGATTCCTAACAGACCAAAGAGAAAGATCATTATTGCAAATGATTCATAACAGACCAAAGTGAAAACACATTATTGCAAATGATCCATAATGCATCCAGGAGCACATTGTAAAACTGACAAATCATGAATATGATTCTACACAGCATTACTTCAACTTAGTTAAGTTCTCATTAGCTGTTTTGAATTAATATTTTTCAGAAATATATATGAAGCATAACAATCAAGTGTGTCACATTTATTGAAGTTGTGTCTGCCTGGTAAGCAGTATATCATCACACCTTTACTCATAATCTATTCCAAAGACAACCACTGGTGACAAAAAATCTTGGGGTGAGGAGCAAAGCCAAAATCATTTAGGGGATTAGATTTTTCAGTGCTGCTCCTTAATCTTGGTGCAATAATAGGTTGTGCAGTAACATGCATTTTCTGTAAACACTTTGCAGTGTACTCAGAGTGTTATACAATCTTACCCCATTCAAAAGAATACTACACTTCAGTCCAGCAGAACAACCCAAAATGCTATAAACCAAGTCACTTGAGCATCATCCTCCTAGAATCAAAACTACAGACTACAAATATTGACTACAATTCTCTGCCCTTCCTAAAACTAGTGACTTTGGAAGAAAAGGTAGTGAATTACAGTAAAAATGATAATTACAGTTATAGATTTATTTTGCTTCAGAAGTCATATCAATTCATGTTCTTATTTAATCAGTGGCAAAACATTCTAAACAAACCAAACAGACAATACCACAAAGTACAAAATCCCAGAAATACTCCTAGAAAGCACAAATATGGCAGGCAAACATTTTCCCCATTTGACTAACTTTCAGCAAATGTAATGCATTCAAAACAATGACAATAATTACAGCTAAAGACTCTCCCTCGGATTCATGAAGCTTGTGCCAGGCAGGACAACGCCAAATATGCCCACCAACCGATTCAGGTACGAACCAATTCCATGTGCACTACCGGTATACGCCAGATCTGCGCAGCCCTCAGCATAGGTATGCAAATCACCCCATGCGCAGTGTTGCACCATGTTAATGAAGGCATACAGCGATTCACGAAGTGGTGCAGGTGTAGTGTAAGCCCATGGAAATGTAAACCAAAAAACACGGTTTACATTTTCCCAGACAGAACATCGGAGCTATGGAAGCGGACCAGACTCATGTATAACAAAGTTAACATATGCCAATGGCTAAATACACAGCCAACGGCACAAGAAAAGATGCACAACACCTAAAAAACAACATTTAATGTCATGTCCACAGTAACGCACAGTACAACTGCAGGGCATGTGTGCACAAACAGGAATACAAAGAAAATATATACAAATGTCATAAAATCGCAATGTAAGACAAATCAGGATTTCACCATAATACGCAATGTAGGCATGGTACACCACAAGCAAGGCACAAGGGTTGCCAAGTTTACTGTTCGGTGCTGTAACTATGAATTAGTAGTCAATGCCATGCAAATGAGGCAGGTAATACTGAATCGCAAACATCCCACCAGATGAAGGATGTACCAGACGGCGCAGCGCTATAAATCCAAAAACACCAGCACAAGAAGAGTAAATCCAAACACAAATTCCACGCACTTTACCAGTTGCCTTTTATTAAATGATCTGGTACCTCGGCCTTTCGCCTTCAAAGGATCACAAAAAAATGTGTATTTTTTCATGTATATATATATATATATATATATATATATATATATATATATATATATACACACACACACAAGTTAATAACAATTATCACAAGCACCTAACATCAATTAATCAATCAATCGCTGATATAATCACAAATTTAAAGTGACATTTACAATAAATTATAAAGAGGAACAATGTATCACAATAAACCACATATACATATACAATATATAGATAGTAGTGATAGCTTCCTGCATCCCTTTACACAAACAGTATATAACTTCAATACTGGGACTAGTTGTACTAGCACAAACGTAGTGTATATTGCTAAATGTGTTTCATGTCTAGTATTTTATGTAGGCAAGACCTGCAGACAACTTAGAGAACGCATTAGAGAACACGTTTACAGTATTAGGACTGCATCTGAGCATAATGCTCTAGCCAAACACATTAGGAATACAGGACCAGATCACCATTTTACTTTTAGCGTATTACAACATGTTAAATCTAGCATTAGAGGTGGAGACATTGATTCATATTTACAGGAATGTGAACTTAGATGGATTGTCCGCCTAAGAGCGGACAAATTTCCTGGCATCAATGACAAAGTACAGGTGAAACCACTACTGCGTAGGAAAAGGTTGTTTAGACCTAAGGTTTGAGCCGGATTCCTATCCTAGTTTTAATGTATAGTCTTTTATTAATAGTTGTTGTATCATGCTTAGTGTGCAGCTTTCCACATTTTACATTTTACCATATTTTATCAAATCTATCATGTACCCTTTTTAGCTGCTCTTTTCAGATGATGTTTTTCACATATATATATATATATATATATATATATATATATATATATATATCCTCCTCTTTCACACACCATATACTTATAAGTGTATTAATATGTGACATATATTTTTTATTCTTCATTTTTATTCTTCTTTTTTATTCTTTATTTCATTCTTGTTTCTATTTATGCTGTTTACACATGCAATACATTGATTATTAATATTTTTGGTATTGCTTATATATTGTTCATCAAGTACAGTTATAAGGTATGAATTAGATGAATTTGTTACTACATTTTTAATAATTTTAATAACTTTTAATACTTTTTAATATATTTAAATAGGTCATTTTTTCATATCATTTTATGTATATTTATTTATTTGTCATTTTTATAAGTATATTTTGCTTTTGCTTATACTTAATCTATTCTTTTATATGGATTTGTGTCTGTGTTACTCAATGAGTGATAGTTTAGACCATTATCTAATTATCTTGAGTGTACCAATGAACTTCTTCCCTTGTGTATATAAGTTATTTGTTTTTAATGGCTATTGTTGAAGTTTTGAAGAAGCCGTTTGGTGAAAGCGCTCACTCTAGCTAGCTAAATAAATCTTTTTTGGATTACACGGTTTTGTGCTGTTACTGGGTTGAAAAAACACTTATTTATGCTCGTGGAACATTGTACTTTTTGATTTCTGCTTCTACTGGGTTGAATAACCTTTTTACATCCTTTGGAGACGCCACACTTTGAAAGCCGTTTCGCTCCTATTTGTCGAGTTTGTACTATTATATTTGTTTTGGATTTAGGAGCGTTTATCCCTCTACAGGTGTACTGCTGTGTTGGATTTGTAACATACATAATAATATAATAATAGTAATTATTATAAGCAGCGCTATAACACCGAGGAGTGTCTCAGAGGTGATACATGATATCAGCAGAGGGGTGTGCCACCGTATCAGTAAGCACATTGGAGCAATGCAAATCTGGCCTGGCCGTTGCAAAGCAAAACTGCAGGACAGGGGTGGGGAGGAAGGTATAGAATCGTTTAGCTGAGAGCACACGTATTTGGATTATAACAGCTACCACCCCTACAGACTTAAAAGAAACATCTTTAAAGGCCAATGCATTAGGGCTATACGAATGACCTCTAGACACCAGGATACCATTGATGAATTAAATTACGTCATTGGCCTCTTTATTGAGAGGGGCTATGATCAGGATATGTTAAGGGACGTATGCTCCTATGTTTATGAATTAAGGGGGACAAAATTTTCCCCACTGTTGGGCTTGAACACTAACTCAGACAGTAACAACACTGTCACTTACAATGTCAGTAGGCCCGATTTTAATAGGGCATTAATCGTTGAATATAACCCTTACAGCCAAGTGTTGAGAAACATTGTAAGGAAGAATTGGTATATCATTTCATCCACACAGGAAGTGGTTAATATTGTGGGACAGAAGCCGATATTTGTAAGTAAAATGGGTAAGAACCTCAAATATTATTTTGAACATGTAGGTACAGGTAGACATCTAGAGAAGTCCCATACCACTAAATGTGGATCCTGCAATTAGTGCGGCCACATACTTGAGTGCAATGGTGTGCATCTCAACAACACATGTAAATCCAAAATACATTTTTCAAAAGGGAACTGTAGAACGACCATGCTTGTTTACATGGCTATTTGCTCAATTTGCCAATATTTTTATATTGGGAAGACCGAGAGGCAACTGAGGCAGAGGATATATTCCCATTTGTATTCTATTAGAAAGTTGGATACTAAGAATGCCTTATGTAGACATATTTTAAATTGTGGTCCTGAACATTCCTTCAAATTCGGCATATTGGAAACCATCAGAAATAATCCTAGGGGCGGAAATTCTAAAAACCATTTGGCTTTCAGAGAACTATGGTGGCAGATATTTACCAACGCCACCACAGAACCTGGGCTCAATGATTTTCTTACTATTAAACCCCTGCTTATGCTGAATTAATTCAATTTAATCGGAGTCTTTAGAGCTCCACTGGGGTATTTTTTACATATCGATTATACATTTTACAATTTTCATACATTTAGATTTTAGTATCATCTTTTGTTGTGGATAGTATTTGAAAAGTTCTTGAAAAGTTTTTAAAAAAAAAAAAAAAAAAAAAAAGTCCTTTTAAAAAAAGTTACTTGTAAAGTTGTTTAAAAGTGTATGATGAATTTCCAATAAGTTTTTGAAATGTTATGGATTAGTATTTGAAACAGTTTATGTAAAGTCTCACCTCAATTTTCTTTTTAAAATACACAATTGTGTCTTAGTAATTCAGGCATTAATCTGGTTGTTAATGGGTCAACTGCCTATTCAGTTTAGTGGCGTTTGGCGCCTTTTTTTACTATTTAATGTATGCATTTTTATAGATGTACTGTTCTGATGAAACTCACAGTTGAGTGAGTGAAAGCGCTCAACCATTGGATTTGTGCAATAAAGCTGTTTGGATTTTTACTGTGTGCTCCTTTGACTAGCTGTTTCCTGTGAGCTGGCAGCAAGCAGATTGTGTTTTTTAGCTGCCGGATTATATGGTGATCTGTTTTTGCGGCAATCTGCAGCATTTCTGTCAGAGGTGATACATGATATCAGCAGAGGGGTGTGCCACCGTATCAGTAAGCACATTGGAGCAATGCAAATCTGGCCTGGCCGTTGCAAAGCAAAACTGCAGGACAGGGGTGGGGAGGAAGGTATAGAATCGTTTAGCTGAGAGCACACATGGTGCCCGAAAGCGCATGTGTACGGGGATAAAAACGTGCCCGAAACCTGGTAAGTGGATGCATACGCAGTGAACAATAGCACAAACAGGAAGGTCAGGGGAAGAAAAGAAGGAAATGCTGAAGTAGGGTAATTGGCGTACTACTGAGCAATGAACACCAATCAACTCACTGCGGCCAATCGATGGCAGTAGACAAGCCTGCATGCAGAAAGCTGCAAAACAGGATAGGGAGGCATAGGATTGCAAAGAAAGGAGGGGAAGAATTGGAATGCAAAGATAGGAGAACTGTCATAGCAGAGCAAAGCAAACCCACAGTAGACCAGCAATAGAACACATTACGCAAGATAAGCCAGGTCTGGGGAAGTACAAATGAAAGCAGGCAGCTGGATGCATGCCAGCAAATGGTAGGTGTAACTTGCACAAATGTAAAGTGAATGGCAGGATGTAATTTACGGCAGCCAAATGTAATGCAACACCAAAGGCAGCACAATAGTGGTTCCGGTAATAAAACACAAAAGATACCCTGTAGCCACGATCGTACATACACACCCTATGACATCATTAGTGTTCACAGCAAAATAGTATAAAGTGTGAAAGCACCCAACACACACCTGTGTATTCCCGAACACTGCACCATAGTTGTAAACAGAAGGGGAACTTTTAAAATGTACATGTTGGGAGCTGCCATAGCTGTGCTACATCAGCATGTGTTACAGACCGACGGTGTTGTGGAGGATGATGCCGACAACCACCGTAGGCCTTGGAGGAGGAGAAAAGTGTTCAGACCAAGGGTAACCTACCAGGGGCTACATGATCTGGAGATAGTAAAGCGTTACAGGGTGGACAGGGACATCTTACAGCAAATAGAGCTGTGCTGGCCACGCCTGAGAACCAGAAACAACAGAGGGGAACCCATACCAGTGGACACGAAGGTATGTGTAAGCTTGTGAATACTAGCCACAGGTACCTTTCAAAGGCCAACCGGAGATATAATGGGGATCTCACAGGCATTGGCATCCAGGGTACTACACCAGTTCCTGGATGCCATGTTACCACATGCCAATGAGCAGATATACTTCCCTCGAACTCAGGAGGAGTTGGCCAGCAATATGCGTCACTTCCACCGTGTGACAAACTATCCAGAGGTACTGGGTGCAATAGACTGCACGCACATACATATCAAGTCACCACCCGGTGAATATGGTAGGCACTACATAAACCATAAGGGATTCCACTCCATCAACTTCCAGGTCATGTGCAATGTCCAGGGCATTATCATGTGTGTGCTGGCAGCCCTGGAAGCTACCAAGACTCCCATATCTGGCATGCTTCACAGCTGTATCAGGTATTTGTCAGGGGGGACATCCCACAAGGCCACCTTTTGGGGGATGCTGGCTATGCACTGGAGCCATGGATGATGACCCCCATCAGAAATGCACACACACCAATGCAAGAACGCCATAATGAGGCACACGCACAAACCAGAATCATCATAGAGCATGTGTTCGGGATGCTGAAATCATGGTTCCGGTGCTTGGACACATCTGGTGGAGCCTTGCAATACTCTCCAGGCATGTGTGCCCACATCTTCATAGTATGTGCCATGCTACATAACATGATCCTGCGGAAACAGCTGCAGCAGGGTCTAAATGGGGGAGGGCCTCACAGCCCACCACAATTGCTAAGGCCAACACAGGCACAGAGGGATCCAGACCACGGACACACTGTGCCAGCCCCAGTAGGCAGATGGAGGTGTGCCCAATATGCCTACACCTTGGCAAAGAGGGAACGTATAGCACATACCCTGACAATGTATAACCCACAGACTGATACCCCTCTACACCTGCACACACAGTAAAATGGATGGCACACAAACATGACCACCTGTAAATTGTGATGTATAGGTGGCCCACTGTGGAATCCTACATGGGCAGCCCTCAAACATTGTACACGCAACAGCCATTGGAACACGGAATGTCAACACCTGCAGTACATGCGCCTATCAGCATCTGTCAGTGCTGTGTGTATAGGTTCTCAGATACATTGGTAGGTACACGCCCGATTGCCAGAGGCACAACACCAATTGTGGCAAACAGTGTCTCCCATTGCCACAACATCGAGTAAGCAACTGTCGCTTACTGGAGCAGAGGCAATTGTGGGAGCACATGTGTGTAAGCACTGTCCTTCACACACTCAGCACGAATTCCCCACTGCGTTAATGAGGGGCTCCACATAATGTAATCATGGATGTTGTGTCAAGGCAGGGGATGTACCCATGACAGGTATTCATCACCCCAGCATGCTGCACCCACGGTCGTATGAAGGTGTAGCACATTATCGGGTGTAGCTCATTGTGATATACATACCCAATGCTGGAGTACATCCGGTAAACATCACCTGGACATACCATTAACTGGACTCATCAATATGTAAACTAACGGAGTTATCCATGTGAGTGCAGTGTGGACTAACTGCTGTAGTGTACTCCACATACAAAATGACATAATATGTGTACAACCCCCAGATGTCCAAATGGTATATGCAGTGACCATCATGCATGTTCCCCTTCCCACGTCCTGCAAGGGATGTAACGTAATCCCGACGGCACGGGTTATGCATTCCTGATGCAGGTAATCAGAGTATGTGTAGCACACATTAGCGGGAATATGCGTTGCCCACTGCTGGTAAGCAATGTTTAAATACGACTATATGGATATGCGCGAAACAGGGATAAGCTTCACTGACCACTGCGCAGATCACGGTCGATGTACAGAACAGGTGAAACCAGCATTAGTCACCCCTGAGCAAATAGCACCTGCTCTGAAGGGTAAAACGACCACTGCCAGGAGTCGAACAGGCAATCATGTATGCAATCACCCAACACTATTGCTAGCCAAGATGTACGTATGGTAGGGTTGCCACATTTCAAATGACCAATGTGACCAATGTGGGACATACGCCAGATGTCTGCAGGCCGACACATACACCCGGCCGGTACGAAAACCAGAACATCAGTGTTTTGCATAGATAAAAGCTTATTCTAGTAATGGTCGTAGGTACGTGTTCCATGTCCTGTAACATGTAGGTGGTTCAGATACAGAATAAGTGTTGTATGCAACTATTACATAAACTATAGGGAATATGTTCGTCCCAAAGTTGCAGGACATTTGCCATGTTCACAAATATTTAGCAGGACACAACTGCACAAAGAGGGACTGTCCCTCGCAAAGTGGGACGGGTGGTAATCCTAACCTATGGCAGGTGTGTAATGTGACAGGTACAGACACAAATGTGCGGAGTCTAGTAAACACAGTATACAACAACAAACACACAGTGAAAGGTGTAGCATGCCTGTCACCACCCCTGTCAGAGGTATGTGTATATATATATATATATATATATATATATATATATATATATATATATACACACACACACATACATAATACAGATAGAAAGAGTGATAGTGTGATATATGTCGATATATAAGGAGTCACTGACATCTGCAAATATATAGATAGGTCAATGACATTCAAAACACCTTGGAGGTACAAATAAATAGGATACCGCCAACTATGGAATGTGTCGCACACCGACATGCGTAACCACGAGGCTGAAAGACAGAAAGAACACAGTACTGGAACAGTAGAACCGCAAGCTATATGACGATAGTAAGGACATGTAGTCACCGCTGCCGGCGGTGCGGTCCACGTAGGTACCGTGTACAACTGTGTTTGTGAGTGATGTAGCCTGTGTATGTGTGTGTTGAGGGTGCCATGTGTGTTTCCGTGTGACTGTAATGTGCATTTGTGTGTCCGCATCATGTGTCTGTAGGTGCCAACTCGGAGGTAGATGATTACGGTAGGTGCGGGTATAGCTAGCCGTAGTAAACAGCTGTCCCTGGGCAGGTGTGTCCTGACATGAAACATTACAAAGGGCAACTGTCTGAGAGTTTAGGACATTAGTATGTCCCAAATATTATGCAATAGTTGCAGGAAATAGTCATGCCTGTATGTAAGAAACGGAAATGTTACATGCAAACTGATAAGTAGGCAAAGTCCAAGAACAATAGGTGTGTAATGAGGATATAAGTATGTGCTATCCTGTGTACGGACCGTGGCTATATGTCAGCCTGTAAACACCACTATGTGATCTACAAGTGTCCAACTATGGCCATATGAAAAGGTGGCAAGCTATGCCACAGAAGATCAGACACCAACACCACTGCAATGACTGCAAATATCTGGGACAGACGTACACGGGATAGCTGTCATTTAGAAATATCCCTGCACATATCGCCGTACATCCGGAGCTATGGAAATATCAACCTCACCTGCATACCATATAGAAACCAATTAACAATGGCCCAAAGTAAAATCCCATAACAGAAGTCTACTAAGTGATAGCTCTTTAATTAGGGAAGGAGCCCACACACATATATATGGACTACGTAGAAATGCAAGCCCCACAAAACCGTATATGCTAAGTACATCCGCCTACATCCCCCACACTGGAAACAATAGCAATACAGACCGTAATTACAGCACAAACATCCAGTTAGTCAATTACATCTGCTGAACCGTTAACATACCTTGTGAGAGACACATTTAAAGGCGCTATGCAAAATTGTATCCGTTGTATAATGGAACAAATGGCGATGTTACAGGTGTTGTTTGCAATAGTCCGTTATCAGATGGGTGCGATGACAGGTACAGTCACATGTAGAACCACATACTCAAGCCGTCACACACAATCCACAGGGGGCATGACTCCAAACTGCACTTTGCTCTACACATAGCAGTTGCAATTGCACACAACAAAACACAATACAGGCCGTCTCCCCGAAGGTAGGGCAAATGGCCAATGCCCAAGTGGAGAATTCAATTATACCCCACTGTTGCCGCATAATTGGTGACTGGAGTAGCTGCACAGCTGAAGTGCATGTAATTAGTCACACAGGAACACCAATTGGTGGCAGTAAACCACATGTTGCAGGTATCGACGTATATAAGGATGACTTGCCAGATATGCAAACCGTATGCTCATATCGTAAAACAGTTCAAAGATTGATACAGAAGAGCGAGATAGAGATGAAATACTGAAACGATATCAAGGTATGCAGAACACTTGGTATGTAACTGTATGTATAGCATGTTCTGTATTAACTTATGTCAGTGTATGTATAGCCTGGTTTGCAGTAATTAAAAGTGTCTGCAATGCATAACGTGGGAAATGGTATTTATGTAGTGATGTCTTGCTGATCATACTAACGCTTGTAGAAGTTGTGCGTCCAGCAGTGGGCCACATGGTAAACAGCACAGACACCACAATAGATGCAACATGAGGGCTTTAAACAGAACAATGCCATACGACCTGCCGTCAGTGGCAGGGTATGTCCAACAAGTACGTGCCATAGCAGGGGATAGTATATGTGGATATACTGTAACAGTACGCATGTGTATGGGCATATAATGACAATGATGTGTCTAAGGTGGTCCCGCTGTGCAAGTATGCTTTGCATTATGGGATACCATGTAAAATATGTGTAATGTATAGTATAGTAGATTGATATGTCAGATATGCTACACAGGAGAACAGGCATATTATGCATACCAAAGGTATCGTATAGTGATGTGAGTAGTAGTTAATTAATTTATTTATAAACAGTTATGATGAAATAAATAATGTAATCCACCCTGTTCATTTGCAAAGGACGCAAACATTTCTCCCATACTAGAATAGCAGAAGAGATGTGACAGGCAAACAAGAACATGATTGGCGTGTACAATAACAGAATACATATGGCCTGTAGTCACGGGGCATTGTAATAGTGTGACAGCTAATCTAAATGGAAGGGCTACTCCAGTAACCATGCACAAAGGACATGTAATAGCTCCACAGGTTCATAGTGGGGTACCTTGCAGTCTGGCGAGTCTATGTGTAACAACAACTACAGTGTTCACACCAGTGGCACCTCTCTAGGGTAGTGTCCTGTGAACAGAAGAGCCATGTGTAACCTGCATCTCTGCACAGTACAGCCACTGCAGTGATCCCTGGCGTACATGTGTCCACCATCCACCAAGTGAGGTATCACATGAACAGTGCTACTGAGTGTCCCTGCGTGATGTACATAGGAATCTTGTTCCAAAGCATGGTGAGTGTCTAGTTTGGGAATGCAACCCCTGAAGCACATCCCACACATTGTTGCATGTGTGCACATATCCATGAGCATGATGCTCACAGTGGCTATTGTTTATGTTGCGTATGCGGAGTATATCCATTAACATAGTTGCAGACATGGGCCCTGTCTTTGCAGCAGAGGTCACTCCTGAGTATGTAGTCCACAAATGTGTACAGACGTGGTGTCTGTACTTCAGCCGCATACTTTAACTGTCATAGCTCAGTAAACGTCATGGTGTGTTAATGTTGTGTTATGTAAAGCTGTAGCTGTTGTGTAAGGTACACCCTAAGTGGGGTGTTGTACCTTTCAATGTGTGTAGAAGTCCGGTGTTCAGAGGTACAATGGGTGCCTATGTACCAGCTACACACCCAGTACAGACAAGTGTGGACATGTAGAAGGATATCTTCACCACAGTGGCAATGTGGTAATCACAGGAGTGTGTGCGACATACATGTGTATTACAAACACTTACAATGCGACATGTATGTAGGGGACTAACACCTATATGATAACCAGTGGGTGGATGGTGTACTGCAAAGGTGATGTTCATACCTAGTGTCATGCAGGTTGAGGCCATGATGTTCATATCAGGTATCCGTCACAGTGAAACCCATATGGATGGGGTCAGTATCATCTGGTGGATCAACAACGGTGATTGGTATGCAGTGGTCTGTAAAGCTAGGCAGGGAAGGTCCCTCTGCGGTAGGCTGTACCTCAGGGAAGCATGTAGCGAACATGAGGGCCCCATGACTGAGGACTGTGGTATGCCAAGTGTAACTGAAATACAGTATGTGATATGGTATGCTACCCTCAGTGTGTGTGTCCCGTCCATTAGCCACTTTGCATAACATCCTGAGACATATGTTTTGATGTGCAGGTGGATGTGTATGTTGTCAATACCAGAATGGAGAATGGTGCTGAGAGCCAGTGAGAGGACAATGTAGGCTGTGTGGACCCCCGTGTCATCATCAACTACTCTGGTCACTGTATGAAAGGAGTTCACCAGGTGTAGGAGGCATGCTGTGGCCCCAACAAGACCAACCCGGCTGGCATCAAAGGACTGGAGCACAACAAAGTCTCAGCTAATGATGTCCATGATGATGTGCTCTATAGCCGTGCAGAACAGTCCAGTCAGGTGTGTAGGGCAATAGTCCCAGTCATGCATTGTGTTGCCACCTGTGAGGAGTGTAACTGTTGCTGTGTGCCAGTCAGGGGCCACAATGTCTGGTACAAGGCTATTACTGAATATGGTGTCCCAGTGGGGAGACATGTCATTCAGAGGTTTGTGGACATCACAGCCTGGGATGTTGTAGGGTGACAAGGGGCCAGTGTCCCAGGACATATAGAGTGCAGGTCTGTACTGTTTAGGTGTGACCGCAGGGACACCGCAATGTTCCTGCAAGGAATGTGGTCCCATAGGGAGAGAGAGGGTGTAATGTTAGCATTGAAGCCATCAGACAGCATGTCACCAACATCACCTGTTTCTGTCATGTCGCAGAGTGACAGTTGTATATGTGAGCAGATGTGGGTATTGCATATGACTACTGACATACCACCATAATGCCTTGTGGTACATCTCGGAATGTGTCGCAGTCATGTGTACGTAGCTAGTTATGGAGTATGTGATGAGGGATCCCGTGGCCCTACCGAGGCTGACCAGTGAGTTACCCCACCCATGGGAATGTACACCACTGTGCAACAGCCCCCACCTGTTGTTGTAAAGTATGTCCATGGAACTGCACCCCCAGAGTGGTGTCTATTATCTGGTGGGGATCATGTGGGACTATGTGATGAGTGGGGTGTGTTGCGAATGTTACACATCCCCACATGACTGTCAGGTGCAGTCAGGGTTGGTGACAGTATAACCCCCAACAAGGCTGCATATGTGCATCCCCCACAGGCTGTACTGTTGTATGTTGGGAGGTGTGCATTGACTGTGTACATGACAATAACTCTATTGCCACATGTACAACATAGTCATCATATAGACAGGCAATAGCACTAGTACGTGCCGGTTGGACATGCCTGTATATAACTGGTACATGCCAGGTGGACATGCCATATAAACCACCATGTCTCACGAGATATGTGAGTGATGTGTGTATGACAGCTGTTGTACTGTAAGCAAGCTGGAAATGTATGGACAGACAGTGTACCTGTGAGGACTGGTGTGGAATGGGTGCTATACTAAGCAGTAGCTCATGACGTGCCAAGAAGCTCTGAACAAGTGCCGAGCATGCCCATCCAATACAGATAGGGTGTTGGATAATATCAAGCCACAAGTGTTGAAGACAGCCATGATTGGTGGCACCGCATCAGAACACTGCCGGCTATGATCTGCAGGTCCATGAACCATTATCAATGTAGATGTTAGCAGTACAGATGTACAAGACAGTACGGATGTTTGACTACAAATGCCTTTGTATGTCAAAGGAGTGTTTTACCAGTGGCATGTTGACAGACTCACAACTACTAAAGGTGCTACAGTAACATGTGCATATCACACTGGTGTCAGCTACAGTAAACCAGGGTTAATGTGTTGTACCCCACCCCCAGTGTAGCCCATACCACACAGATAAATGTCAGCCATCTGTGTATGCGAGGATGTGAATGGCCATGACCTATGGGCAATAGTTGTCAGTGTGTTGTGAACAACATACAGAATGGGCTGTGTGTGTGTGTGTGAGGTGTGTGACATATGTGCACATTCTAGTGGATGATATCAGCGATGTCACTGCTAGGGGAATATCCCTGTACCCATTAAGTACCACCTAGGCTGTGGTCAACATTATGGACACTGTGTTAGGGATGGTGCTGTGCAGTACACCTCCCTAAGCTGGAGACATCTCCATGGCCCTTTAGTTAGTCATCCGAGGTACCCATGACATGACAGGGTGGCATCCATGAGCACAGAGATCATTGGACAGGCATACACAGCACCCGTGTGACCAATATTGGAACACATCACCTTCCAGGGGTAGGGGCCATGCATGGATGGCCGATACCAGCCTCCACAATACTCACCTCCAGTAAGCAGCATGCTATCCACCTTACATATAGACATATGCCACACTATGCTGTTGGACATGCTACATGTCCATAGCCTGATCTGAAAGACATACATCATGGACAACCACCGTCCTATGACTAGGATGTCCACATGCTGGACAGATCCCTGTGCCACACCTGTGACATACTCTCACCATACCATGCAGCCCTGTCCACATAGCTGCACATATCATCCCTGTCATACGTGGTGTGATGGCCGTATGGTAGATGTAGTATCAACTGTCTGGATCAGTAATGTGTCACTGATGCCCCCTCATGGTGGCATAATGGATGTCGATATACAGCTAGTAAACACAGCCCATACATGCTCTAGCCAATAACCTTACCTGCGAATGACGTCCAACTAGCCATTGTCCCATGTCTATCACATGTGCAACACAGGCGATCCGTGGCAGGATGTTGAACAGCTGTACAGTGCAGTGTAGATGTCTATGGAAAAACAGATGCATGTATAGGTTTCCATGCGTACTTGGTGCATTGTCACTGCCTATATCCCTTAAGGCTGTGTCTGTGTTGATATGTGACATATACACAGCATCAAGGTCAGCAGCATTACCGTGGACACATCCAGGCATGTGCAGATAGGTAAGAACACCAGTGCAGGCAAGCAGACATGCCCACATGAAGACAGCAGTCACATGCAGTATGAACACTGTAATGAGGTGACACACATATATGGAGATGATATCCAGTGCATAATGGGTGTTACATGTGTGAGACACATACATGCCAGTCGTGTTAGTGTCATGATTATTTGCAAAAATAACTGTGAAGATGTACTAGAAATGTATGTGCAGCAGTATCACTGTACATGTCTGAAAATGTGACCTGTCACCTTTATCATGTCTTACAGATAATGCCTCATAGATGCCTACCAGCATACAGCCAACAGGAGGATGATGTCCTAATCCTGTACCTCCATGAGAACTACGAGATGTTATTTAGCCACATGCCACAGCATGCACAGCAGTGGGATGACCTGTGGCAGGATCTTTGCAGGAGGGTCAATGAAGTGGGTGGGCACAACCACACCTACCAGCAGGTGCGCAGACACTGCATGGACTTGATACATCATGCAAAACAGCATGCCACTGCAATCGCCAGGGAACAAGGTGGAACAGGTGGTGGGCCACCAACCCAGCCACCACTCACACACACAGAGGAGCTACTGGCCAGTCTGGGGACACCCTCGGAACAGCTCCCACAAACACTAGCTGCCATCCTGGAGGTGGGTGTCTCCCAACCAATGAGCCTGGAGTTGCCTGGTAAGGCAGTACTGAACATATGGCCAGTATATCCCACGTACGTGCATGTGTCACTGTACATCATGTAATGTAATAACATATGTAAGGTATGTGGACACACATGCTGCATACTATAGTATGCTACCCTGTGTATGCACCATACCTCTTAACTGTACAGGTATTTGCAGAATGTCCAGATGTCTGCCTCATATTGTCGGTGTGTTCCCCTTAATATCTGTCGCTTTCTGGCAAATAGCTGAGGATTGGAGTCATTAAATGATGACAAATGTTTACGACTGCACATTTCTTGTAAAAACCATGTGCATGCAAACCTATTATTCTAGTGACTTTCTATTTTTGTAAGAACAATATTTCACATCTGTCCCTATTTGTCCCCCATCATAGTAGGCTTTGTCCAGATTTATAGTTCTAAGAGGTTGAGAGGTATGGTATGCACACATGTGCTTACTATATGCTATGGTACAGGCGAATGTGTGAACTTGCACAGTGCACCCTGTGGCTATCATACAGTCATGGATAATGTTCATACTGCTGTGTCACCCCAATACAGGTACCTCTGGCGTGCCGCACAGACAACAGTCCGTTGCAGGTGAGGCTGTCATCGGTATCAGGCATGTCAAAGCATAGATCTATTTGCCATGTGGCCAGTTAATACTTGTACACATGATGTTCATTCCAGACATGAAATACAGGTCGCATCACCCATCATCCACACAGGCCACCCATGTGCAATATATACAAGTGAAATGACACACAGACATGAAACCACAGTATTTGTCATTGCTACATGTGTGTCCAGCTGTGCATACAATGGTGGAGGTGTTCTACAATGGAGGCATATGTACTATACAGTGGAACAAAATGTGTGGTACACAAAACAGTACCACACAGTGAGCAGTGATATGGGCAGCCCACAGGCGTCACCATTGTGTTATATGCCCCTGCAATGGGTTCATGCATTGTGATGTGCCATCCGACATGTCTCAGACACGTAGTGTTTTGGTTGCAGTATTGTCACACTTTCCCATAACCCATACCCCACATACCACACATACACCTGTCTGCATAGCCCTGTGGATGGTGACATATCTGACATCTATGGGTGTATGTCATGTGGGACAGCACAGACATGTGTGATAGATGGCCATCACACACATATGACCAACACATGTGCACACATGGCCATGGGGGATGGCCAGAGATATGTAGCCACATAGTAGCTGTGATGTGGATATATCCTGTCTCACTTTGTCCACACATGGTCTAATTACAGCCGTACTAGACCGATTGTACAGGAGAGGTGGTACACTGCACATCTTAAATGCCTGTGCACAGCTAGTGGAGGTGTCACTGATGTCAACCTCATAAGATGTGGTGCAGTATCTGAACTTCACACTGTACAGCAATGTAGATGGCTCACAGTCCCCTACCATGCCCATGCACATTTACTCAACATGCATTCTATCTGTAGGGCATACGGACAACACTGCAATGTGATACCCAGTACGACACTGTACATGTCAGGACACCATTGTGTCAGACATGTATGCATGTTAATGCACACATCAGCAGATTACATGTCAAGGTCACATCAGCCATGTGTACTGTTATCCTGTTCTGGTCCACATGGTGTATCATGGGGATGTATGCATGCTAACATGATCGTGTGAATTGCATGGCTAATGATATGACACCTGCTTGCTATAGTGTGCATTCCAGGGGGTATGCTTACAAACACTATTGATGTCTGAGCTGCATGCTGTCAGCTGTATCACAGGCATGCTGCATGCCATCTGTCCTATAACATGCATGGTGTGTCAGTGTGTGTGTGTGTCAGTGTGTGTGTGTGTGTCAGTCTGTGTGTGTGTGTCAGTGTGTGTATGTGTCAGTGCGTGTGTGTGTCAGTGCATGTCTATTGTAATTTAGAGTATTTCTTTGCATTCACAGGTGATGTAGGTGTGTTACCTTCCTGCGGTCCATCTGATGTTAGTGTCCCCACAGATGCTAGCAGTGATGAACATATGCATGAGGTGCAGGCAGGTTTGTCAGGGGCTGAATCTGTGCCAATGGTTGCCATCCCAGCTATGTCCCCCTCTTCCCCACACACAGTTCAGCTGCCATCACATACCACATCACCAGTGGCCATAGAGGAAGGACAGTCAGCATCTGTTAGTGTTGAACAGGAACGTGTGGTGGCTACAGAAGGTGTGTCTCCACACCATGGTGTCAGTGTACTGACTGCAGATGTGCCACACAGGCATGTGGCTGGTGCTGCTCATAGGAGGACCTCTGGCAGACATGCACCTGCAGGACATAGCACAGCAGCTAGTATCACCAGATGCATGTTCAAGACTGTAATGGCAGCACAGGCTTGTGCCGAATGGCAGAACAGAGAAGGGCAGAGGCTGCAGAGGGCTGCTATCCGTACCCTAAACAACAACATCCAGGCATTGGCAGGTGCTCAATAGCAGATTGCTGATGTTCTGGACAGGGGATTGGGTGACATGGTCAGAATCCTTGACCGTGGCATGACAATTCGAGAGCGTGAGCTGTTTGTGCTGGAACATCTGGTAGGGGTGAGGCATAGGCCATGTGGACGTAGGCCAGCTACACCACCTAGTGCAGGTCAATGTGAGCATGCCACCTCACATGGCTGCTCCCATAGTGCCAGTAGCAGTAGCAGTGCAGCTGGTGCTGCGCTGTCCACACCAGGACACAGCAGGCCACATGGATGTAGCCCTGGACGTTCCCAGAATGGACATGATTCCAGTGGCCATGTGTCATTGGATAGTAGCCATTCTGTACCTCCACCTGGTAGTGCCCATGCAACCCCTGGCAGGCACAGGACACGTGGCCGTGGCCAGACACAGTGAGCTGAACAACCTGGTCTGTACAATCTGGAGCTGTCGATAATACCCTTGTGTAGGCCTCACAAATGACAGAACTGTGTTCACACATACACGCACACAGCAAACACAATTGTAGCGCTCCACAACACCCACATGCATACTGAACAGACATGTCCAATCAAATCACCGGCCCTTACCCACACGCATGATGTCATCCATTGGTGCAGCCTATGCCCCTGGCAAACATTATCACCCTGTGCATATGATGAAGCCTGTGCTGCATCCCTGTCATCCACACCATCAGTGCAGGGATATGCTCAAATGGTCTGATGCACAGGGTAAACAGAATAGTGAGAGGTGTATCTTACATTACTAGAGTATGCATAGTGAGGGAAGTGTATGTTGCATTGGTTGTGTGTGAATAGTGAGAGACGTGTATATGATATCTGTTGTGTACTGTCGACATGCACCAGACATATCATGTAGTACAGGTGCAGCATGCATTGTGATATGTTCACAGTATGTGCCTCAGTTACAACAGTAACAGCATGTTGGTAATGATGCCCTGGTTCCCTCCTATGGTATACTGGCATGTGCCTACAGGTAGCAGTGTTTGCAGTCCCCCAGGTATAACTGTGGAGTACTCACAGGCACATATGGCAATATCAGCATGCTAAACGTATCCTCAACCTGACTCTTGGAAAGTGTAACATGACACAGATGTCCGCACATATACTGCACCTGAAGCATGTGGTCAGTTGAACAGGCTACAGCGGCCAGAGACGTGACATACATACCAGGAAACATTACAGGTATGTTGACATGGTGCAGGGGTTGTACCCAGTGGTCTGGACAATGATGACGTTAGAGGCCACTTGATAGCATGGGGCCACACTGTGTAGCAGTAATACCCTGTCACATTACAGGAACATGCTCACATTCATGGGGTCTACAACACTATAACGCACACCCCATAGTGTTGAGGTGAGGACCCTTGCCTATGTGGTCATCACCCTCACAGTACTTTGCACCCACATGACATGACACAGAGAAGGAACATGCACAGGTAGCCAGTACGGATGGGACCGATAGCATCAACAGGGTAGTAGACTGCATCACCATGAGGGGTTGGTGATCCTGTTTTCACTGTATGGTAGCATACACCCTCACACCAAGCACCAGACAGCCATACAGACATACACACACACACTTTGGTGACCACAAATGTGTATTCAGATAGCCGATGTGTGTGATGCACCACACCTTCCGACATCATGCTTTCCACACTACAGTATGTACAGATCTCTACAACGGTGTACAGGGGGGTGTAACAATTGGGACGTAATCCCCACCATATGTGGCATGTGGTCACACAAGCGGACACACATGGCAGTGCTGGGAATGATACACCTGCCATATGATGAGACATTTGACAGACATGCAGCGGTATTGTCCGCATTATGTGTACCAATGCTATGTCTGGCAATTGTGCTGCTATATGCACATGGGAGGATGTAAGTGTTACAGGTGTCATGTGACGTACAGTCAGTAACACCCGACCGCTGTGTAAGTGTTATGTCATCACCGTCAAGTAACAGTGACATAGCGTACTCTTTGCACATGTCATGGTAGGATGGCGTGTGGCACACCTGTGAGCCATCCCCAGCAAACATCCATCTACACAGGTGGATCACCACTTTATGTACACA